>NW_008614304.1:0-9547 GCF_000691845.1 Merops nubicus | reverse complement strand
CCTGCTGAATTTCATCTACAGGTGAACAGGAAAAAAACAGTCTTAATAGTCCTACTCCCAGGAGCAGGAGGCTGAACACAGGCAAGGTGGGAGAAGCTGCTGTTAGACCAGCCATCCCCAGCACCACACGCAGAGCACCCACACAAGAGTCTTCCACAAGCCTAAAAATCAAATAAGGTCTTGAAGCAGACTCCTGTGGAAAAGATTGGGTTTGGCCAAGGAAAGTGCTGGTGGTGGTGGGAACATTTACCTACCAGCTACTGCCAAACTTCACTGAAGCAGCACAGCACGTGCCAGGGCCAGTTAGGGTCCCACTAATGGCAGAACGGGCAGAACAGCAGCAGGAGCCTGGCTGCCAGCCCTGAGCATGGCACGTTGGCATTACTGCTGACACACACAGGGGCACTGAGGGCATCTTCTGGTGAAGGTCTCTCATCACCCCCCTGCAGACCTCTGCTCCCTGTCCCCCCCACTCGTGGGTGCACACTTCAAGGCAGACTCACTCTCCGTGCGCACTCTCTTCTGCTGCATTATCATCATCTGCTCCTTCAGCAGGCCCAAGGAGGATATCTGTTCCTCCTGCTCGTGAGTCAGCTTCACCAGTTCTTTCTGCTGGTTGAGCCAGTGCTTCTGTAGTGTCATCAGCTCAGAATTACATTCTTCTATCTGCTTGGTCAGCTTGTTGATCTCAATTTCCAGCGGTCCCAGTTCTTGCCCCTGTACGAGGGAAAGGTTTGGGATAAGTCAAGCAGAGGCTGCTGGAGCACTTGTTCATAGCATCATTGCAGAAGGCCAGTCCAACTGCTGAGATACCCACTAAAGACTTCAGCTATACTGTTATTTTGGCAGTTAGTTACTCTCTGCCTCCATTTCCCATGAGTTAGAGGGGACTAATCGTTCCTGATGTCAGGAATAAATGCCACAGGAGCCTGAAAGACTCTCAGGCTCCGTGCTGAAAGGGCCTCCTAAACTCTTACAGCAGGTACATCTGGACATTCAGGAGTCTGTAAACCATCTGCCATAGTTCTCATTTTTGCATTGGTGTCCATAAAGCTCTTAGAGCTCACAGTGCTAGGGACAGATCTGGGCATCATCTGAACGGGGCCAACCCTCAGGTGACTCAGTCACTCTGCCCCCTCCATTCCCCCCATCAAACTTTGCAGATGTTATAACCAGATCCTATTTACTCCCAGAGTATTGATGTCATTCAACATTTCCATGAGCTGCAGCCAACTCCCTGCAGAAACCTGTGCAAGGCACACCCTCATCCCACAGTTCCCTAACACCACCTCCTCTTTGGATGCATCAAGAGCTACTTGACACACATAAACACTTACATTAACTATTGCAGCTTTTAAATCACAATACAGATGCCTGAAAGTTTGAACTATCCAGCACCTGCACAGTTAAATTCACCACGGGAATCTGTGGCCACCACAGAGAACAAAGTCAAGTTTGGGACTGAAATGCAAACATACATACCCCCTGCTGAGCAAGAATCATCTCCAGCCTCTTGTGGCACTGGCTGAGGACCACTTGCTTGTTCTCAATCAGGACACTGCACTTTGCAATCTCACGTTCACTGTGACTGATCAGATCATGGACACTTTTTATTTCCTTTTCCAGCTCACAGAGTGTTTTCTGGAGGATTGTCAGCCTGCCGTTGGTAAGAGTTGCATTCAGAACAACCTGAGCCAGATCATTCTCAACCTTGGAGAAATGCAGCTCCTAGGAATAGCAACAGACAGGAAACAAACCACTGTCACCAGCAGCAGCTCAGCGATTTGTCATGCCAGCTTCTCAAGGCACAGGAATCCACAGGGGGGATTTAGATTCTACACCCAGGTCTGTACTACAAGCTGTAACAAAGCTCCTGACTCTCTGTCCCATTGCTTCTCCATCTACTGACAGGAGATTGCAATATTTAACTCTGTCATAAGAGTGGTGAGCAGCATTAAGGAAGCTAAACATCTCCAAACCCTTTAAGGCCCACACTCATCACTGCTGCAATTGCCTTCCCTGCCCAGATGTCTCCAGTCACCTGGCTACCAGCAGTAGGGTGTTATTGTGTTGTACCCTCTCCACCACTCCTGACAAACACATCCCTCGCCTAACAACAGCAGGAGTAGCCAGAACGTGTGGGTGTGCTTGTCTGAGTGCCACAGGAAGGCAGGCAGGTGACTTCCATGGGCCTGTCTGCCACTTCTGCACTGCCTGGACCACACTGTGGGGTTTCCATTTGCTCTTTTCCAAGCCCCCAGTCTCTGCACAGCATTTGACAGACACTAACAGGGATGGTGTGGAGTGTTCACTGTCTGTGTATCTGTAGCAGAACGGGTGGAGGGGCCTCTCTCACAATGGAAGACAACCCTGGAAGTCTCCTGGTTACTTCAGATAAGCACTTGATTTAAGAAACCCAGGGGCAGGCTGAAGCAGCCCAGGGGAACACAGAGGTGTGAGCTCCTTGTGGCTGTGCCACCCCACACAACACGACCCTCAATCTCTGAGCTTGTCTGTCTGTACCAGTTACACTCTCCCAAAGGGAACAACTGTGGGTCTGGTTTGACTGTTCCTTGGACTGTAATCCTCACTTAGAAACTGAGAGTGTGCCTGTATCCCATTCCAGGACACAGTACAGAGAGAGAAGTTAGGTTAATGTGGAGCAGGGAAGCACCATGTAACCACTTGTCTTCTCCAATATGTAAGAACTGTTAATACTTTCTAATAAATACTCCCAGGATTCATCATTCTGTCTCAATTTTTAAGTAAGGGAAGAATAGTACATTGTGGGTCAGGCCTTTCTGGGCAAATCCACTCACATACACCAGACTCCTGCCATAAGATCACTGGAAGAACCAAACTGGAGCTGCAAACTCAGCAGACCTCCAATTGCAGAACTGAAACCCAGAATGAAGACACTGACAGACACTCTTGAGAAACTCTGCTCCAGGCAGCTTGCTTCCCCTGCCCTTCCAAACAGAGCAGGTACCATACCAGAGCTGTTTTTCTCTTCTGAAGTTTTGTAGCTAGCTGTGAGAAGTGCTTTGTGGCTTTGCTGGACATCATCTGGTCCCGAAGTTTTGCCACAATTTCATTCTCCATCTGCTCCTTGGCCTCAGTTCCTTTCTGTATATCCTTACTGATAGACAGCAGCTCACTCAGATGAGCAGTTTGATCCTAACAAGTAGGAAGACAGAGACAGGATCACTACAACTGTTTGGGGAAAGGGGTTAAATACCTGCATACAATTCAAAAGGATTCTTCTTCCAAGCAGCTCTTCTCACCATCTTGGTCCTGCTGAGGGCCTGCTCTGTCTCCTGGAGAACACGAAGGTAGGTGCTGCACTCAGCCTTCAGGGCCTCCTGCCTGGTAAGGCTCTGGGCAATCAGCTTCTTCGTGGTGTTGGCACCGTTCTGGGAACGGCTCAGGATGGTGAGGAGCAACTCATTCTTCTCCTCCTCTTTCCTGATAGACTTTCTACAGCCCTGGATGCCTGCTTCTAGGGACTTGAGGTCATGTCTGTACTTGCTGAAGAGGCAAAGAGGATGGAAAATCGTCACAGGGAACCACTCATGTGCTGCAAGCCATCTACAAGTTCCTCTTTTCAAACGTGCTATTGCAGCAACAACTGACCAGAAGGAAGAGCTTTATAAAAGCTAATCTGCTGTGACAGGGCAGAGTCATCAGAAGATGGATGGAGACATTAAGATTTAAAAGGAAATGTATGTAGGGAAATTAATTCCTTCTTTCAGTCCTGTCCCCACCCTCCATTCTTACTGGGATTGCCACCATATAGAAGCACATTGTTCTCAGAGAATCAGTCAAGCCTTAAGACTCCAGACAAAATAAACACTTCCTTTGGCAACAATAGGAAGTTTTCCTGAAGGCATCACAAAACCTTAAGTGGAAGGGATAGATAAACCCTTCCTGATGTCTAGCTCTTTGGGTTGAGAGATGCTGCAAAGGTGAAGGAGCTTTTTCAAAGCAATAAAGTATGAATAGACAAACTCTAAACAGCTTTAAAAGCCCCATGCTTTTTGAGGGAGAGCTGTGTTTTGGATAAAGAAAACACTAACAAAGAACAGTGCCTCTTATCTTTTAACCTTATGATGTGCTTCAGAGCAGCAAACTTGTTCTGCCTGACATATCCTGCACAGACAGTCATCACCTGACAGGAGCCATACTGCCCTGTTCAGAATCCCTCCTGTCCAAACTGTTTGAGGTGTCTCCCGGGACTGTTTTTGGATACCAAACCTCAGCAACCCTTGTGCAGCATTATAGGCCTCATCTCTTTGCTTCACTCCAGCCAAGCTGCTGTTCCAGTAGTTCATCAGTCGCTTCTTCTCCATGTTAATAGCCTGGACCTCCATACAAGCCTAGGGAAGAGAAGTGGGTAGGCAGGATGAATCTGCAGTAGGTTGAGAAAACAAATTCATGTTCCAGTGCAATATTTTCTTTCTGTTTATAACATGCTGGGCAGAAACAGCTTCAGCTAACGTGTCTGGTTTATGGTCACACCAGACCACAGAGCATAGGTCTGCAAGGAAAAACAAGAAACTGCCGAGAAGGTGGGGGAGGAAGTGATTTACAGGCAATTCTCAGGGACAAAGGGGGGGAAAAAAAAAGAGTCTTTGTTCCTCCAAACGGGAACTAACCCTACAGCTCTGGCTTCCATTGTACATACCACACAGCACCAGCCGAAAGGGTCAGTCCTTGCAGAGGGAAGTATTAACCAGAAGTGAAAAAGCACCTTCCTACCTCATTTACTGCTTGCCGAGTTACTTTTGTGTCCTCTGCCTGGGCCACAAGCTGAGCTTCAAACAGAGCAATCTGCTCTTGTAGCTCGTAGGCTTTTCTTGTTAAGCGGTCCAGGAGAAGATCCTAAAGAGTCAGAGCCAAACAGTTCAGGATGAGTAGCATCACCTCAGTGTATTTCTGCAAGAATAACATAGACTAGGAAAGGAATTAAATCGGGTTAAATTTGACCCTACTGCAATTTTTCCCTTCGTACACAAATGACTCATGAATGCAGCAGTAACAGCTCCCAGGAGAATGAAACTTGCTTTGCCAATTGTTTTATTTTTCCCTTTGCAACAGTAAATTGACCCTTTGGATGTGGAGGAGCACTCATTGCTGTCAGCATGGGTGACCTTCTGCCACCTCTCCAGCAGCTGGGAATCTTCAGAATTCATGTTTTAAAATCCTTTCTTAAAAACCGTGGCAATCCATGTGATTTCAACTGTTTGAATACAATTCTGTATTAATAATACTCATAAAACTCAGTAATCAGCCTGCCCAGCCTGTGCCCTGCTGCAGGCAGAAGGCAGCAGAGGGAGCTCCAGCACCCCAGCCAGCTCAGTTCATTTTCAAGGTTCCCTTTCCTTGTAAAATTCACTGTGACTCAGAATAATCCCCAGACTTGAACATATGACACCTTTTCACTAAATATCTTTCTGTTCCCACATCTCTTTGCTTGAGCAAAGAGTGATTTACTATTATAAGACCTGTCAAAAACCTTTGGGCAATACAGGCCACTGTCTTGGTGGGGCAGATTCTTCTCATTTTTAGAAAAAACAGTGGGTTTTTCAATTATTTGGGAAAAATATGCCCACACATCTTCCCTGATTCAGGCACTTCCTTCTGACAGGGCAGCACATCCACCAAGACTCACCACTAACTGTCATCCACATCTATTCATTCTAAAGCAGTTTTACTTGATACCTGTTTTTTCTTTTCCACCTCAGCCTGGACCTTCTCTGCCTCAGCCTTCTTCACTGACTGTTTCATTAGTAAGATATTATGATGCATATCCTGGTCCATACTCTGCACGTAGAAGAGATGCAAGGCCAGGTTTTCAACCTGGGTCTGCATTGCAGAAACTGGGAAGGCAAGAGGAAAAATATTTTCAGAAAAGCATGTCTGTGGGGCACACTTTAAGCAAAGATAAAAGAAATATAGAAGTGTTCACAGCCAAACCCACACACACACCAGCTACATCAGCCCTCCCTGAAGTAAGAATTTACATCAGCTTCAGAGTACAGCTCCACAAGCAAACCTAAAAATCTTGGTAAGCAATTCCTTGATTTCCAGCACACAGAAACCCAGGAAATCAAAGGTGGGGCTTCAGGAGGCTGTGACTTCTCTGCCCCAAACCAGAGCTGCCTCTTTTCAATCTGTTGAAAGCTTCTCTGATTTTTTCAATAACCTGCAAAACCTTTCTGGGTACTTTAGTTTAATGCTTAGCTACCTCTGCATTGAAATCATTTTACTGTTTCTGGTCCAAATGCCAGGAACATGAAAGGAACAAGCCAAGCTCATTGCTTTGGCTGGGATGGGCTCCCACATGGATGGTGCTCTCACACTCCTGGATGCCCCTCATCACCTACAACCTTTGCACTCCCATCACACCCTTGCAGAGACAGGGGGGAATGTAACAGAGTGATGGAAATTTCCCCCCTGAAAGTCACAGGACAGCCCACCTGCCAGGAACACCTTTAGTTTCAGCACCTAAAGACCTTCTTATGAGTAGCAAAATCAAAATCATATGGCAACCAGGAAGACCTGGGAAGCTTTTCAATACGAGCACGACTCCTGCTTGGTCTGAGTGGATTTTTCAACCCAGTGCTTCCCTTCCATTCACATTCCCTGCCCCACCTCACACTAGAGCCAGGGAGCACTGCAGGGAGCACCTCAGTCACCTTTCCTGCGCTCCTCCTGGGCGCTCTGGCGCGTGTCCCTGTGTGCCAGCCTGAGGCTGCCCAGCTGCCCCTCCAGCTGCTGGCGCTCCGCGGCCGCCCGAGCCCCACGCTGCTGGCTCTGCTCCAGCCCCTGCTGCAGCTGGGCCAGCTCCTGCTGCACCCCGTAAAGAACCACCCCCAGATCTTCTCTCTGCACTCTGCTCCTCTTCGTCGCTGCCCTCTGCAAAGGGGAGGGGAAATGGGCAGTCTCACGGCAGCCTGGGCAGGGCAGGGCTGCCCGGGGAGGGCACAGAAGGTCCTGTACCAGCTCCTGAAGCTCTAGGTTCTTTTTCTTTCCATCTGTTGAGTGAGATGATTCTTCAGGGCAGCCTGGAATCTTCTCATCAGGGGCTGTAAGGAAGCACAGCATTGATGAACTTTAATAGGCTTATGTAAATAAATCATGGAGACACCTTACTGCTACTCCCACTATTATAGCATCATGTTTTCTGCCAGACACATGCATCCTTATTCTGTGCTCACTGTAACAAGTGAGCAGAGTTACATAGCAGGTATTTGTTGACATCAGAAGCAACTACTGAGAATATCTGAAGGTCAGAAACATATCAGAGGAGCTCCATGTGAGAGCCCATCCACTCACCCCTGCTGCAAGGACTTCTCTTTCAGGAGTCCTGCAGAGTATCAGAATTACCCATGACAATACTCCCCTCTGAACCTGCAACTTTGGGGTTACCACTGAGGCAGCAAACACGTTCAGGAGTTGGTAGTTTGGCAAAAGCCACTTTTAAACTCGTGGTTTTACACACAGCTGAGCCACTGCTTACAATTTACCTCACACATTTCACAGAAATAAAAACATCAAATCTGCAGAGAAGAATGACAAGATCTGAGGACTTCTCACATGTTCTGGATCCAAGACAACCAGTTCTCTCTCTTCCATGGCTTCCTCACTTCTGCTTATTTCATGTCCCTCAGCTCCACGGTGCTGGGATTCCTCCCCCTGGCTTTGGCCACCGTGCTCACCAGCGAGCTGACCCAATTGCTCAAAGGCAGACTCTGAAAAGAGAGAAATGTGATTTCAAATCTCACCTGGACCCCACACCTCCCCCCAAAAAAAGAAAAAGGCTTTGATTTCATGGTATTACGCTTCCAGTTGGATTAACAATGATCAGAAAGGGAGAAAACTGAAAACTGTGTGTGCCAGATGGTCTCAAGTATTGCACCATCATGGAGCTGAGTGATACCTGACTGGGGGCTGCTGCTCAGCTCCACGGATGCTGCCGGTGCCTGCTGGGAAGCTCCTGAAGGGAGGGAAGGGCTTCCTCTGCTTGCTGGAGGCTGCTCCATGTTGCTTAGCTCTGGAGGACAACTGGCTAATTCCACTTTGTCCGAGAAAGTCCCAGGAGATGTTTCCTGAAACATAAAATCCACCACCTGAAACAGCTTTTCAATCTACCTTTATTTGCCCCTAAAAATCTGCTTATTTTTGTCACCACAAGACATGAACAATGCAGACAAAGAATCCACAAGTGAGTTGTGCTCTAAAATCAGCCTGCAGACATACTGACAAAACTGTCTCACTCCTGATTAAAAAAAAAACAAAACAACACAACAAAACCAAACCACAATTCTGCACATACACAACACAACAAAGGAACCTCCCCAGTTTTTTTCAGAGCTGTTGTAATACTTCATGCTAGACCAAGGAGCTTCTCTCTGTTCCAATTCTGATCTGGTTTGTGTTTGTACAACAAAACTTCCCCAGGAAAACCTGCAGTTACAAACACCAGCCATGCACTCCATGAATGAGATTATGTGTATTATAGAGTCTCACATCTGTGGGGCCAAAGAAAGTCTCTGTAGCTCCTCCTTCTGCTGGGGGAAATGTCTCTTCCTGGCCCTCCAGAGGAACAGGCCTTTCCTCTTCATGGTCCTTCCCATTCTCTGCCTCTGTTGCCTGGCACAGGACAGAGGAGAAAAGCAGAACAGCAGCATCATAACAGGCTGTGCAATCTGTTCAGGGCTGATGCAACAGGACTGGAACAACTGCTTTTTGTCACAGGGCACAGAAATTTAATTTAGAAGCTTTTATTCACAAAAGCAGTCACCCAGCTGGAATGAAGACAGCAAAGATCCCGATGAAAATTCTGCACACCAATTTTAAATTCACATGTGTTTCTAGCTTGCATCTATTTTTTAAAAAATGCCCTTAAGTCTTTATTAAAGCAAGTTTTCCACCTTGCACTGCGTGTAGCCAAATGATCCTCTCATTCTTTTTTAAAGAGATGCTGGTTTTTCCCCATATCATCTTTTGCTGGTACTTTGTCCAGTACCAATGGAAGAAAAAAAACTCTATCACCAGTAAACCTCCAAAAAAAGAGTTCGAGCCTGTGCCTCTATGAAATGTGGGTAACTTCCTTTAAAAAAGCAGTTACAACAGAAATGTTCTAAGAAATGAATGGGAAACACATATTTCAAGATGCTGCTGACACATAGAACTGTAAATAAATCTATTTTCTTGTGGCTTTTTTTACACACAGGGCAAGACTACAATAATTGTTCTTTTTACTTCTTCCTGTGAAGTAAGGTTCATGAAACGGCTTCCATGAAGGCATCGATCTGCAAGGGACGAGCAGGAACACGCTGCCGCGCGAACGTTTCAAAGGAAATCACCTCCAGAGAAAGATGCGACGGAACTCTGACCACATCCTGCTCCGCCGAGCCGCGTTCCTCCCCAGGTCCCTCTGCTGCGGCACCGGGGGCACCCTCCATGGGGCTGGGGCTGCGCTGTGCCTGCAAACAGAGCGGGAAAGAGACAGAGAGAGGGAGGGAGAGGGAAGGAGGGCGTG
>NW_008614303.1:0-19043 GCF_000691845.1 Merops nubicus | reverse complement strand
TCCGGGGCAACCGTGCAAGCATTCACACCGGTCTTCTGGGCAAATTCCTGGGCTACCTGCGCTAGTCCTGTTTTACCAGAAAACATCGGTCTTCCTGGAATGCAGTCCACCTTGCCTCCCTGCCCTGAAGTTCCAAGGGAACTTTAGATGCTTCTTCCAGGAAGCCAGAGGCTCCATCCTCCATCCCATCTAGGCTCTGAGCAGATTTGCAGGGAAAGGAGGGGAACAGCGTTGCTTGCTTTATTTTAAAAAACAGCACACAACACAACAATACTTTTTAGGGTTGTGTCCTCTCCCATCTGAAGAACAACCCGGCTTAGTACCACCACAGCAGCCTTCCCTGCCAGGCCCCTGGGCACACTGAGGCTGGAGAGAAGCAAGAGCCACAGGGTTCTCCAAGCCTCCTGGGTGAGTCCCTGTGCTGCTTAGCCTCAGGCTAAGACTTCCGAGCTGCATGCAAAGAGCAGCTATGCCAAGGACAGCAGAGCGTGTCCTGCAGGCAGATCAGGTGCAGGAGCTCCCTCCTCAGCACCACGCACTAGGCCTGTATTGTTTAAGCCATTATGAGAAGGCTCAAGCAACCGCCTGCTGCCCAACGAGGCTTCCCTCCACACAACAGCTTCAGGGCTCCAGTACAAGCAGGTGAAGGGCACCAGCTGCCTCCACCTGACAACACGGAATATCGCGCTCACGTTCTCAAGTTTTCATGGTCCCAGGGTCTAGACCACAAGCAAGAACTTTGAAGCCTAATTCCCCAGCACAGAAATCGCAGAATCGTATCCAGCATAAATCACCTCCAACTGGTAAATTCAGAACCTCCAACTTTTGACAGACCATACTCCTGCTACAACTCTCAAGGCTTTTTAGGAATGCAGCTTATTAATGGATTTATACATGCAAAAATTCAGCCGTGTTCTAGGCTTCACTCATCTACTCCTGGCTGCAAGGCACTCAATTTGTTCATCACCACATCAGGTAACGAAGACAGCCCGCAAGTGAGACTGTCCATTCTCACATTCAATCCATGCTGACATCGGAGGGCAGCTCTGTGCTGAAAGCTCTGCCAGCCGAGCTCTCTGCAGCCAGATGCAGGGACAAAAAAGGCGCTCTGGCCAGCCGCGACGGCGGAGCGCACTCACGCAGGCACGGCTTTGCCAAGAGCAGCACGCTCCTGTCAGCCTGTGTTATCCAGAGAGGTGGAACAGCAGCGTTAACAAGAATTCCTTCTGTCAGCCTATTCCCACTAGGGGACTCTGCTGTATTCCCCAGCAGAATTTTTGCCAGTGAAGACAAGCCCAAGGACAAGTAAAGGCATTTTAAGTAGGCGCACGCTTAAATGCGCAATAAAACTTCATAGCCCTTCAGTAAAACCTCCTCAGACTGAAGTGGAAGCTTCATGAAGTGTAGTTCAGCCACACCACAGATTCAGCTTACACACGAAGCACTGAAATAATGGAGTTAAAAAACATTTGTTGGTTTAGAACCAGTTCATGCATCGAGAAACCAAACACCTTTGAAGACCCAGACCTGTGCCAACAGGAGTTCGCAGTGACATGCGTTGAAAAAGATGCATTCATTGTTTGTTGCCTCACTGCTCACTATGTAATTCATGAGGATTGTTCACTGACTGCAACTTCCAGTCACAAACTGAAATGTTTGACTTGTATCCAAGTTGTTCTCTCTATGCCCCAGGGGCAGAACAAAGTTTTGCCCAAGACATGTGGGCTCCTTTAATAAGTGCATTTAAGTAATCCGTATGAGTAAGTTTCGACCAACCGCACAGGTCCAAAGGAATAGAGTATAAACATCAAGCTCTGGTTTAATACCAGTTTTCTGAGCAGCATTTATTTACTACAGTGAGCAGAGACATAGTGCAGTGTTTGCCAATTCAGATTAAATGGACTCCAACAGCTGCACACATTATTCTGATTCTTCACTCCCTCTGATCCTACACGGAGGGAGTATCCCTGGATGCCCAAGGGATTCCAGCCAGGAGAAAAGAAAAGGGATCCCAGCCAGTCAAAAAAAAAAACAAGCCCATGCACTGTCAAGATTACACTGTAAGTGACTACAATGAAATGAAGCGATTGATTTGACCTGTGCCCAACTTCCTTACACAAGTACAGTATTAAAGCATAATGCTGTCTTCAAGGAGGAATGCAATTTTCCCTAAAAGTTTTGCAGTTCCATCTGTTTAAACTGTACGATTGCCAGTACTTTATGCTGAACACTAATGGATTTATCATGCTAATAAATTCACACCATTTCAGGGAAGAGTCAGTAGGGGGAAAAAGTAAGCACGCACTTAACTTCATCTCTTTTGAAGACTCCTTTCCAGGCAGAAGGCTAACAAAGAGGGATATGAAATCTGCTCAGAGATTTCTTGTCCCAGTGGAGCAAGAAATATTTACTGCAATGTAACAGGACCATATGAAATTGCAGATTAACCTCTCTCCCTCTGGCATGAAAAAAGTAGAAAAAATATATATAGAAACAGAGCCCCAAGCAGCATTATTCTTTGTCAGATAGAAATGTATTTATTAGCCTACTACCTATTTATTTGTTTAGAGTGTACAGAGACTAAGCTGCATTGTAATCTTTAAACCACAAGCTCAGCTGTCAAGATAACCAGGTAGACCTACATGCTCATCACATGCTCTATCTACCAACTGCCAGAAAAAAAAAAACAAAGGTCAACATGCAGGAAAGCTACTGTTCAAAACTATGCTTATGACATACAGGAACGTAGTCAGTGTAAAGTCTTTGGGCATTTCAAGACAGTAACAAGAATCACATTATTTTGTCAAACAGGGGAGCAAATGAAAACTATAAACTCAAGCTTTCTTCTTAAAGGATACAGGCAACTTTGTTCACATTAAAGGAAACAGTTCAGTTCTTCTTTGCAATAGACACCAGTTAAATTTCATCCTGATTATTTTGAAAGAACTCAAAAGAAGAAGCTGGTTGTGATTAATTTCATGCATGACAGCAGATGTAGAAATTCAAAATAAGAAAAAGCAGAAGGTTTCAGCAGATTTGCAGAAATGGATGGGAGTGGGATCATCAATTATCTTAAGTTTCCTTCAAAAGTCCTCAAAACTAACACAGCATTCAGTGGAACTAGAGAGGAACTGTCAGTCTCCTCTTCCATAGTGTCCTGTGCAAAATTGCCTTTCCCACAATTCTGGCAAATATATTAAAATATTCTCCAGTAAGTTTCTCTTGGAAAACTATTTCAAAAGCTTTGTAACTCGAAATGCTCCAAGCACAACCTTCCAATGGCACCCTTTTCCTTCACTGACAGCTAACCAGAAAGAAAAGAAAACAAAAACCTAATTACTTTTAGCCACAGAGGATTACAGCCGTATTCTAGTACAACAAAGCTACCCTGGGAAAAGTTAATTATCATAAAGCAGCTACTTATTACTACTACTATTTATTTGACTTCATTTAGGTAATTAGTCAAGGGCAGATGGCAATCTGGCCAAGGGTAGTATTTGTAGTCTACTGAGAAACTGCAAATGGTAACAGAGGAATAACACTGAAACACCAAATAAGGTAAAAAGCTTCAAGTAACTTCAGGGACCCCCAGGCACATCCTGTCCTGAGCAACAAAACTGCCTACAGATATTAGTCACAGGAAGGTCAGATCCTGACTTCTCCAGGTCCTGAAGAAGTTCACATCTTACAGTTACAAAAGTAGCTGCTGACCTCAACAGCAGGCAATCAAATTGTTAGATTCCAGAAACATGCAAGATGCAGCAGTCACCTTTATCAGCACTCCAGATGTTACCAAATTGACAGTATTTGAGATTGGTAATAGGCTGGTGTATGAACTCTGCCACCATTGACCAACTTCTCTCTTCAAGATGCAGCATTTACAACCCTTTAAGACTTCTTCAGTAACAACAAATATCTACCCTATAAGCCCACTGAATCTTGGTAAGAACTGTCCTGTTCAAACACATGTGGCTTTACTGTGATCCCAAAATTTAACTACAATCTTCTTTTTAACATGCACATCCCCTTTAAGAAAATATTACTCTCACTGTATTTTTGATCAATAAAGATCACTAATTCTTGTGCACTCACACCACAATGGTTTTAGCATGCCATGTTGCACTCCAATGTCAAGATACAAATCACAAAATTTTTCAACTTGACTTACTAAAATGCTGTGACCTAGTCCTCATAAAACATGCTACAATTTCTCACTGCCAGTTGCAACTGGAGCTGGGATTTTAGGAGTATTCTTTAGAAGACTAGAGCTGTATTTCTCAAGTCCAATCCATAATGCCCCACACTTAACAAACCAGTCACAGGTAGCCTCACATCAGCCTCAGAAAATAAAACTTAGGCCCAAAACGTGTAGTTAAATTAGGCTTTGTTACAAAGTGCATAGTCATGAAGTGTTCTTTTAGTACAAATGGAGCACTGAACACAGCAAGACAGAAACCTGAAATCTAGAAAGAACTGGACACCACAGCTGGGCTGGAACTGTTGTGTAAAAATGTTATCATCCATAGGGCAGCTGCACAGCTCTGCTCATTCATTTCTCAGAAAAGGAAACACCAAAGATGACATAAAATTTAAGTTGCCATTGAATTTTGTATCTGAGTTAAGAGTGTTACTGAGGAGAGAGATGGGACATTCTTGGCATAACTGCTCCAAGTGCCACACAACAGCACACGCAATGGGAAAGGGACTTTCTCTCACTGTCATCAATAGTTAACAAGCAAAAATGCAATGGGCTTCTTGGCAGACTGGGAACTAACACTGGTGTAGCAACAGCATGGTGTCAAAAATAAAATTACACACATTCAAAGGATAAATTCTCAACCTATGGTTGTTAGAGACATCTAATTCTTGCAGTAGAACAAGTACTGCACTCAAAGTTTTATCCTGCTTTTATCTAGCTCATGGGATTCATCTCAGCTCTCTGGTGAAGGTGGTACCAACTTAAGCCAAGTCTCATCCAGTTGTTAAGAATGTCCAAACTCTAGTGTGTAGTCAGCACAGTGTTCTAAAGCAAACTGCTCTCTACCTTCAAAACTGCCATCAAGCTGCCAGTGCAAGGAAATGAAGTTCCACCAGCAGGATAAGGCAGCACTACTGCCACATGGAGCAGATGTTCCTGTTCACTGCTGCTGAGAAAGGCAGCTTAACCAAATGAGGTCTGGACAGAAGGAATGGTAACAGCTTTGTTTATCCCTTACACACAGGCAAGATTCTAACCAGAGCTAATACTGAGTTCTTAGCAGATGATGTTTAACAACCGATGAAAGCTCATCCAAGTTAAACAAAAGAGTTCAGAGGCTCAAATTCATATAAAAGAAGCCAGAAGGAAGCGGTTTTAATCACAACGAGAGAAGACCTAGAGAGGCAGAAAGAACAGGTGACAACTGAAGACTTCAGTAGATACACAAAGATGGTTCCCACAGTGTTAACAGACTAAGCAGCAACCTGAGATTTCCTCTGTAAAAGAAGATTTGCCTTAAAGTGTTTTATTCATGTGTTTATTTAAATTAGGGGAGGAGTTGAGCCTGAACTCAGTTATTCAGCCTCCCCTCCCTTAAGGATGGCTGTCAATTTACATGGTATTTTCAAATGAAATTCCTGATGGGGAAAACAAAAAGAAAATTAAGAGATGACAGAAAACATACCATCATTGCTGCCTCTGTTAGTCAAGATTTTTCCATCAGATTGTAATCCTGGAGGGGCTCATTCTCAGATCCCCTTTTTCTTCTTGTGTATCTTCTAGACTAAGCAGCAACCTGAGATTTCCTCTGTAAAAGAAGATTTGCCTTAAAGTGTTTTATTCATGTGTTTATTTAAATTAGGGGAGGAGTTGAGCCTGAACTCAGTTATTCAGCCTCCCCTCCCTTAAGGATGGCTGTCAATTTACATGGTATTTTCAAATGAAATTCCTGATGGGGAAAACAAAAAGAAAATTAAGAGATGACAGACAAACATACCATCATTGCTGCCTCTGTAAATCCAGATTTTTCCATCAGATCGTAATCCTGGAGGGGTTCATCTTCAGATCCCCTTTTTTTCTTGTATATCTTCTACCCCCATGTGGCAATAACATTTTTAGAACTAAAACAGACTTTCAACTTGCACCACAGGGAGGATTTCTGATGGAACATCAAATTAAAAATATGGTGACAGTTCACAAGTCGAATGGTATCTCAATTTCTCAGAAGTAGTTTTCTTTCCTCTTTAAAGTTGTGGGAAAAAAGTCCCAAATCTTTAGTCAATTAATTAAAAAATAAGGGGAAAAATACCATTGGTACAAGAAGTTAAGATTCACTGAATCAATTCAGTCAGGGCTTATACTGGCAATCTGATTTTTGGTATACTTCTCACAGGGATCAAGCATTACTTACAGCAACTTTTGCTTAATAGCTGCTTACTGTTCAGCAAGATTTGCAAACAACAAATGACACTGGTTTTCTACATTCACCGTAAAAGAATCAACAGAGAAGTAGCACTGTGCAGGCATAAGATCAGTCCACAGGCAGTTCAGAAAGTACTAACCAATTTTGATGACACTGTTCCAGGTAACTTGGTATTATCCTACTGAAATACTCATCTCATGCAACTGTTTATTTCAGACTGACTGCTTCTTTAAGGACAGCAGCTTCTTCTGCTGTGTAAACTCCAAAGGTGTTGCTGAACAAATCCTAAAGTCGAAGCACTAATTAAGGACATGTAACTACTCAGGAAATGGAAGCCAACAAAAGCTGGCTAGTATTTAGAAATTGTCAAGAAGGATGTGGTTTTTTATGACACAAACACTTTCACTGTTGCAGTCAACAAAATTATAAGACTGTGACTCAGTCCCCAATTTTCTAAAGGTACTGCTCCTTTAAAAATACCTTAAAGGTACTGCTCTCGTTTGTTAAAAGAATCCTGAGATTTATTTTTGTAGTTAATGGGTTAATTTTATAGCTAAGGAACTAATTAGAAGATCCTTGATTAACAAATCAAGATAGATCAGTGAGAAACAGGCTGGAAAGAGTCTGATAAGCAAAAAAGCCCATGCTCCACTAGAATTAATTAAATTAAACATCTAAACTAGATTCATGCATGTGAACTAGGCTGGAATAATACCACATTTGACCAAATTACAGAGTTTTAGATTAACAGCAAGAGCTAGAGGCTCTTGGAATATCTGTGTTGTAACGTTGTGCAGTGTGTAAATCAGCAGTCCCTGGAACTGCCAATGGATTGCTACATAAAGGAAAAAAGGAAAACAAATCAGGCTCATGGCCAACATCAGAGGTACTGACAACTGGGCCTGGATTATGTTATTAATTATGGACCTGTGTCATTGCAAATGCTGCCAAGATTTCTTTAGGATGGGTTTTTAGTATGTGCCATGCTGTGAACCACAAAAGGTCTGCTCATTCTTGGTGCAACAACTACCTATTTATCAAATAATGTGATTTTTTGGGAGTAATTAGCTCTGACATCTATGGAGTAGAATCAGCTCACATTAATTGAGCAACAACGGATTCTTCTTCTAATATGCACAGAAATCAAGCTGTTGCACCTATCTAAATGAGAGTCATTAGCATAATAAGGGTACATACTTCACAAATTAGCATTTTAAAATGCTCTTTCAATAAACCATCATACCTTGTTTACTTGTTTCTGCCTCAGCCTGAATTCTCATTAAAATTAGCTACAGCACCTTCCACCTCACCAACAGTAAATTGCTTCCTACCCACAGCCCAGTATCTCTTCTCTTCCCCTACATGAGTAATAATTAAGAAAAGCACTCAGATTCACACTCCTGCAACTCGTTGCTAATAAAGGCACATTACCAAAATGAAGATTTCTCAGGGCCTTTATACTTTCTCTCCACCCATGTTACCTCTCTGTATGATCAATGAAAAGTCTATCTGACTTTTGGCTGTACCAAAACGTGTCAGTCAGACCACATGCCTCACAAGACTCTCCCTCAGAACAGTCTAAACCAAGCACTTCTGTCCATCAACACTAAACACAAGATGTGTGCAAGATCCTGCTCCTCCATTACTCCTTGTCATGTACAATTACGCCATGAAAACAGCACCGGGCTAATGGTGTATATACTATACAAATAATAATGAAAAGCTGGAGCATGGGAACGAGTCTGCAAGGGGAAATTACTTCCCTCTCAAAGACTTTTTGGAATCACAAATGGCTTAATATTCATTAACCATTTTTTAAATCTTCACTATATTTTAATTCCTCCTCTGCATGACTGTAAATTGGCTTTTTAGCAGACACTATCTTTCATTTTTATATCAAAACTATTAAACCAACATTTTAAACATTTGAACTGATTTTAGTATTTTATTGTGTTAAATCTTCAAGGACATATTAACAAAGCTATTGTGAAATTAAAAAAAAACAAACCAACCACAAAAAAAAACCATCAAACTATCTGCAGTCAAGACACATCCTTTAATGTCTCCAGCCACAAACTCACCAAATCATTATACCAATTGCTCTATAAATTTTAAGACTGCACTTTCAAATATCAAGACTTGGAAGCAGCCATGTGTCTCTTTCTTTGAGCAGTAGCTTAAAAAAAATTCTTATAGAAGAGCTACAAGCTTTTAATTGTCATTTCCACCAGATAATTGTGGCCAGAAGATGCCACCTTAAAACAGAGTTCATTTGCATGGTTCTTTACCCTAGAATAACTGTCCTGTTGGCCATTAATTTACCAAAATATTACAAGAAACAGCATGTTTAAAAAAAAAAAAAAAAAAAAAAAAAAAAAAAGCACTTCTGAATGCAAAAGCCTTCAAAGTACAAGCTCTTAAAGGTTCCCAAATACAAGTTTAATTCATAAAACTCAACTTCTTGGGAAGAACACCCTCACTTCTCACTTACCTTAACCTTAAAAGTTTTATTACCATTGCAAAAGAACCCACTTATTTCATCTTTTCTTTACATAAATTTATGGAAGTTGTAATTAGCATATTCAATTCAAAACACATTTGAGTAAACTGGAATTGCACCCATTCTCCCAACACGTGACCAATTAGCTCCTGTGCATCTTACAGAGTCACTGCACGTAATTGGGATGCAGTGCTACAGGAAATTAACATCCAGGTTCAGAAAGATGTATGAGCAACTGCATCCACTGCTCAGGGAGAAATGTGAAGTGAAACCTACCTAGTCTGTTGGGAAGGCACACCTATTTACTGGGCTGGAAATGAAGATAACTGAGAGAAGAACCTCTCAGTTATGTTTTGCTTGCCTGACATCATGAACTCAAATTCCAATGCTAACCTAGGCAGCCCAAGGATAGGAACGTATGTGATCCATGCTCTAGTCAGGTGGTCTCACCAGTGGAGTATGGAGTGCCCAAGAGGACCTGCCCTCCCTCTGGTTGTAGCTCCACCTGCTCCCTACCCCAGGACTCACCAGGCCCTTGGCTGAGCCACATCAGCATGCCAATCCATCAGAAAGTCAGCCCAACAAAAACAGAACAGCTGAGGGTTTCCCTGCTGCTACTTCTCACAAACTGAGCATACAGAGATGGTTAAAAAAGCTCCACCAAGTATGAGAAGTAGCACAAGAAAGCAAAGGGGAGGGACAACAGGAGCTGCAGCCCAGCAGCCCGACAGTCAGATGTAACTAGGGGCACAACTTCTGTTTGTTCAGACAAGTTTAAACAGATTTGAGTTGCCTCAAAGTTCAGAGCCCCAGACCATCTTCCTTGGAGAGAGGTGTACCAGAAGACACATGCTTATGAGTAAACAGGTCAGCTGCTGAAACACCAAAACTCTACTCCTTCCTTGCTTGGTAAATGGCTGCTTTAGGGTACAGCTGAGGTCATTTCAGTCTGAGGCTTTTTGCCCATAAAATGAGAATCCAAGTCCAGTCCCCCCAGCCATGCACACACTCCTGCCACTAAACCAGCAACAAAACCACTCTTGGACCAAAAAGGCAGGACAGCAAGGGACAGAGGACAGGGCTCATGGGAAGAGGGAAGGAGGACAAGGTCAGCAGAGGCATGCAGTCCATACTGCCAGCTGCCCTGCAGTGACCTGGCTCAGACACATTGTAAAACTGAATTCTAACCAGCTTCCTGGCTCAGCCCATTTTCATAATACAACTAAGTTTAGTTGCCTAGTTTACCCCTGCATCAAAAGGTAACAAAGACACAAATTAAGATCTGCCTACTTATCAGGGTACACGGTGTTACAATGCAGCAGCCTAAACCTAAGATGACATTTTTACCTCTCAAGCCCAAATCCTGTCACCACTGAAGCTAAGTAAAGCTAAGTTCAGAGCAAACAGATGGAATGCAGGTCAGCATCTCCATCCTGGGGTTAAACACAAAGTCACATTCCTCAACAATTTCTAAAATTAACAAAACAAAACAAAACACCCAACCAACTCATGGGGGGAAAAAATATTTTAGTAAGTCTACCTTCCACAGTTTCCACAGTTTCAGTCTCAATTTCTTGTTCCTCTGCTACATCTTGCATCAGGTAAGTCTCGTCATCGTAAACCAGGACCTGAGCAGCATAACCCTGTTCTAGTCTGGCACTAGGAACTGGCTCCACAATCACTGCTGGGAATTCAGACACTGGCTCATTTTCCTACAGAAAGAAAAACAAAACAAACAAAAACCAGGCTCTAAGTACTGCACTGTTGAACTCTACACCAATATATTCCTCTCATGCTCTTAGATATTTTAGGGAATAATGATAATACTTTTAAAGATTAAGGGAAATTTTCTCCTAAAGCAAGGGAATTTAAAAAAAAAAAAAAAAAAAAGATAGCTTATCATTCACCAAAGGGATCTTCCCAAATCTCAAAGATATTTTCCTGGCTTTAAGCACTTAAAGCTGTCTAATGCTTTGAATTTTAAGACATTGAAAAGGAGCAAGCTTTAAAATTGAGATGTTCAGCTGCAGGAAGTGCTTCCTCTCCCTCAGCTACATGAAATGTAACCAAGGCTTTGCCTGTGTACTGTAAGATACCTACATCTGACCTGTATCTTATGAACACTCATGCTTTGGATTAAGTATGTAAGCTATTACAAAAGAACTGGCTACTTCAAAGCCCATATGCCCATCCCTACTTATTTAAGGATCAAAATGTCTGGAACAGCACATTTAATCTGTTAAACTCATGCAGAAGTGGAGCCCTGCCAGATTCAGTTTACCATGAGCTGCAGAACATTAGAATATATTTATTATTTGTTGATAAGGATGCAAAATACCAGCAAATACGCCACGTTGGCTAACTGGAAAAGGTCCTTGTATGGTTCTGCTCATGTCATTCTACACCTCAAGACACATCTGAGATCTCTGAAGAGATGCTTAGTATAGGATTTAATTCCATAAACCCAGTCTACAGTCATACTGCAGACTTCAGAACATACTGCTTGCACTCCTCTGTGACAATAAAATCTTCTAATAAAAGATATTTGAAAAATGAGCTGGTCTTCTCCTCCTCACACAACAATCTCTACTCCACTCCACTTGCTTTCACAGCAAGTTCAGAGTGAATTTTTCTTTCAAATGAAGATAAAAGGTGTAAAGTTAGGAAATAAACCATGTTTATTTTTCTAACCTCTTGATTTTTTGTCCCATTGCTGTCGAACTCCAGGCCAGGGCCTCCAGTGTCAATCACTGCTGATGTCATGGTGCATCCCTTAAAGACCTTTGAGAGCTGTTATCTATCCTGGAGACAGCAATGCTGATAGCCTGAGGTTATCAAAGGCTTAAATTCACTGTCCACTTCCGTTGAGCAGCTCGGCAGAGGTGGCTGAAACACAAAATAATTTTAAGTTAGTTGCAGGTTTTATTTCAAATGCCTCCCAACATTCATGAAAGCTACCATGTGCTACATCTCTGCATCAAAATCCTGTGACAGAATTTGCCAGCCTTGGTAAAGCTGACACTCAATACTGCCATCCAACACACAAGGCAACACAATTTCAGTTTTGGTTCTTTGCAATTTGTTAAAATTCACACAATACTAAAAACAAGTAATATTCTTTGATATTTTCCATTGGCCTAAGGCATAGATTTCTCACTGAAGTCAAGTAGCAACTATTTTTTTGAGACATACGTACCCTTAAGTTAGTGCAGCTTTTCTAAAGTGGCTGTTTTCCTATCAAATCATGGGAATATTTTTTATTACATTTTCTTCTTTGTTCTACTGGTTTCACAGCTGTTTCATAAAGCTAGAGTTCATAAAGTTTCACAAAGCCTTCAGACATACTGCCTGTTTAAACCAGTGCATATATAACACACATCCCAGAAAAACACCTAATTTCTAATCTATAGTTTTCTTTGAAATAAAAGGTATTGTGGCAGTTCCTCTTTTTTTCCTATAGAAGAAATTCTTATGAATCCAAAAAAAAAGTAGTTCCACACTGGAGTATACCATGAACTCATTGAACTTACCAAGATATATAATCTCCACTTCAGTGAATTTCTTTAAAAGTAGATTAACAGCAGTGCTTTGTTTCTAAACAACTGCTATTTATTCATTCTGAATAAATATTATTTGTGTCTTCCAAAGACAGGATGTGAGTAATAATCTGTGTTCATAAACTTTGGGCTATGAGAAGCAGTTTACTACTTCAAGATGCAAACTAAGAAGTTTGGCTTCTTAGTTGTAACAACAGAAAGCACACACCCCATGTGAGACCTCAGAATCCAATCTGATATCAATTATCTGGGCAAGTAACTCCACTGAGATCAATGCTTTATAACAGAAGCCAGAATTCAGCCCATTTTTAATAAAATCCATCCATTTAGAAAGCTAGCACAATCACAGAGGTCTGCACAGGAACAGGATCTTCCAGCCCAAACTGAAGAAAAAAACATTATCACTAATCCTCCAATGGGTAAACTCAATAAGCCTCCTTTTCAGTAGCAGGCAGGCAGCTTAAACTAAGTCAACCTTTGTCCTGCTTTGGGGTAGAACAGAACTAATTCTGTTCAGTGACTTCACTTTTCAGCCAAGTCTCTCCTAACTAGCTGCACTTCCTGCAGTTGGCATTCACAGAGAGCATCTCCCTGTTAGTTACCACCAGGGGCTGCTGTGCAGACCAGGTCACTGCTGAGCTTGTGTACCCCCCGGGGGGCAGAAAGGAGAGGCAGGGAGGAGCAGACAGGACCAGTGGTCCTAAACTGACCAGTGGGCTATTCTACCCCATGTCCATCATGCTCAGGTGCACCTGCAGGGAGGAGCAGACAGGACCAGTGGCCCTAAACTGACCAGTGGGCTATTCCATCCCATGTCCATCATGCTCAGGATGAAGCTGAAGGATCAAGAGGGTCAAGCCCCTTCCCTTCTTCTCTTTTGCTTCTCCTCCACTGGCCAGCACCTGAGGAGGACTCTGTCCACTCAGCCTTTGATCCCATCCCTGTGTTCCTGAATTCCAGAATCCAGCTCCTGGACCCAGCTGCCTCTGTGGCTGAGTCCAGCCTGGGACCCTTCCCCAGGGGCTGCTCCCCAGCACTGGGGGTGATGGTGACATATTGCCCTCAGGGGGTTGCTGGGTTCCAGACTGGCTTTGTACATATTTGTATATATTCCTTTTTAATATTATTATCATTATTATTGTCATTAAAACTGTTTTATTCTTCTAATTGGTTAAGTCTCTCTCCCCTATTCCCTTTCTCTTCCCCTTTTGGGGGAGAGGGTCTAACAGAGAGCATCTGTTGTGGGTCTGGGGGCAGCCCTGGCCCTAATCTGTGACACCTTCACAGGCACAACAGTTTAGGTATATTAGTGAAAAATTAAAATTACTGATACTCCCAACTGGACATCAATGAAGCAAGAAAGTCAACAAAAAAAATACTATGCAGGAACTGTTTCAAAAGTTTAACTTATCAAGGGGTTAAGGGTCCTTCAGCATGCCATAAAAATGTTCTCAGAAAGTCATCATTTATGTTGCCACATAATTAGCACAAAAAAGTCAGGAGCCACAACAGGATGGCAGGCTATCACAAAAACTCACCAAAGAAACAAAAAACCCACCTGCATCAAACAATAAAATCAAACAAAAAATGGACACAACAGACTGAGATATTCATATTTTTCACCCTTATATACAAAAAGGAAAATAAATTCTGATACCTGCTTTCTAGGCAATTAATCCTCATTAAATAAGGCAGAAGAAGAGGACATCATTTTAAATTGTTGTAGTAGCAGCAGAATAAACACAAGATATATTCCAAAAGAAAAGAAAAAATGTCTATATCATTTAGGAGAAAAAAGGTATTTTTTGCTTACATAGGCAGTCTGCTTGACATGAGAAAGCATGATTCATACCTAAAAATACTCCATTTGTAATAGCACAAAAAAAAAAACCCCACAGTTATACACTATTTTCCATTGTTTCATGTGAAAAGCTAGCAACCTTTTTTGATTATCAAGATTTTCCTTGATGAATAAGAAAGCAAAGACCTCCTTTGCTGCCCAGAGAAGATTGAAGCCAGTCTTTAACAGGCATCCTTGGACCCACGTACACCTGTCAACGTCCAGGCTCTCAGCACAAAAACTCTACTCCTAACCTGCCCATCAATTACCACATCACTTCACAAGTCTTTAAAGGCAGAAACATGTGAAATAGAAAAACAGCCGTTTATGAATACACTCAAATAATTAAGCTGAGTAAAAAAAAAAAAATTAAAATCACTTTTACTGAAAAAAAAAACTTTTTCCTATTTCAGCTTCCCATCTTTATCCACACTAGAAACCATAACCCAAAAACGAGAAATTATATTTTCATTTGGAAGCACAGCCCCCAAATAATTTCAAAACCCAGCAATATTCCTGCAGCTCAGACTTTTACCTATGTAAGAACATGGATCACTTTGTGTGGCACCTGTGCACAGCTCTGAAGCTGTCACAAGGCCAGTCTGGTTCTCGTGGAGCATATTAACATAACCATATACCAGACCACGTGCACTGCTTGTTCATATTTTATGTACTATAATCCCACACAGGTGGCCAAACAGCTGCCATACTGTAGCAACTGAAAACACTTAATACTATGTGCTGCATCAGATTATGGGGGAAAAAAAAAAAGCTATTTCTCTGTCTCCTAGGTTACAAGAAGTTTAGGTGACTATTGTGCTGATTTATCTGTACATGAGTTACACATTGCCTATAGAAGTGAAGATAGGACAATGCAGGAACATAAATTATAATCCTCATTTTCCAGAGCCAGCAGAAACCCATTTCTCCAGGGGGAAAAAATGTACAGAAGAATGAGATGCTAAATCTTAGCATCCATTAAAAGGGTGGTATCTTCAGACTGATGGCACTGAACAGCCCGAGCAAGGAATAAATGAAAGACTCAGAGTCTTTATGCAAGAGGATTTGAACTTCACACTCACGAGTCTTGCTGTTCAACAAGCCTTGAGAAAATCTGACAGCGTGGGGAGAAACACAAGCCTGCTGACCAGCAAGTGGCAAGTTAGCAGTTTCAGTTTAGAAGCTCTCAGCTGAAAGTGCAGTTCAGACTCCTGCAGACACACCGATTGCCCTCTCTGAATGAAGCGGCCAAGGTCTGCCCTGGAGCACCATGTCCTCGTGGGAGCCTCTTCACCTCTCCCTCCAATTTCAGCAGAAGACTGAAATCTGTTCCCCACCCTCTCCCTAGCAAGTCACAACTAATTTGACTGCCGTGGAAGGCAAAGACTGCTTAGCCACTTTCAGAAATCACTTTCAAAATTCACATTCTTTAAGGCTGAGGAAAAAAAGGCCAAAAGACAAGGAAGATTTAATTTGCTTATTAGATTTACTCATGTTCTTCCTGGAGAATGAAAAACGCAGAGAGAAACCAGTTCTGAAACATCTGGAATATCCCTCACAACAGGGAAAACAGCTTTGCTGCATCATCCATTATTTTTATACATATCTCAAGGGAAAACTAAAATAAGTCTAGGTGTCACCACCCTCAAAAAAAAAAAATCTGAATCTTGAAGCCACATTCTCTGACTCAACTAGCAACAAGAAGTTGCTAATTGTTTAACAACACAAAAGAAACAACAACGACTCAAGTTTTTGATGGTTTTCACTGGTCAAGAAGCTCCACTTACAGCATGAGCATCCTCAGAGGCTGCAGGGCACTTGTAAAGGCTGCAAAACACCAGTTTGCTCACGTATTTAATAGCACATTTCTAGGGCTCACGTTATGTATCTGAGTGTCTGCCTACAAGAAACCCAAGTGGTCCTCACAGATGCAGCAGGTGCCAGAGAAGCTTCAAACGCTGCCAATCACAACTGTGATGAACACACAGTACTCCAACAGAAGTCCATCCCCTGTGCACAACCACCTGTGAAGTTAACAGAGAAGCAAACGTGCAGCTCAACAAGATCAAAGCAAATTGAGCTTCAGCTGCACTAGGCCAGACTCAAAGTGAAGTTATTTCAGACTGGCTTCAAAACAAAACTTGAAATGTAAACCTGCAAATAGCTTCAGCACACTTTCATTGAAATTATAAAACAAACAAGCAAGAAAATTGATGCTTGATGCCCACACACTCATACCCACGCATGAAAACAAGACAAACATGCAGAGGACTGGGCAGCAGTGACCAGAGGCAGCTGCTCCTGCAGCACTGAGAGGCAGCCTAAGAGCAGCTGGAACAATGTCCCCCTTTTATCCAGCTGGCATCCCAGCTCCTGAGGGGAGATTTATGTGGGTACCCACACAGATGCAACCGCAAGAGCAGGGCTGGGGCCAGCAGGAGCATCACACACAACTTTCTTTTATTTTTCCAAAACAGCTTTCCTTTGGTTTAATCAAAAAAAAAGTTCAGCAAGTCAGCTTGAAAATGAAATCAGTTATATGTACAGAAATACACTGGCCAAGATGACTGCAGAATGCCATTAGCTGTAACAAGGCCTCCAAGGGTACAAAGGTGGTCTTTCATAGGTACCAGTAAATGTCACTATCACTCCAGTACATATAAACCATAACATAAAAAAAAACCCCTTTTTACAGTGTGTGCTAACAAAGTTCTTTTTTAAGACGTTTTCCCAGATAATTTTTACAGCTCTGGCAAACTGATTCACACTGGCATTTGTAGAAGAAATGGTGAATTAACTTCTTTTTTTAAAACCCAGAGCAAGTCTATAACCTGAAAAAAATTAACTTCTTGGAAAAGCTGACAGGAAAAAAAAAAAATTCAACTTGTAAACAGTTACAGAATCAGGGGGTATGCTCAAAAAGAGGATACAAAGTAAATCTTTGCATCCAAAGCATCAGGGGAACAAAACAGACAATCCACACTGTTTACAGCTCCTTATAAATAACACCAAAATTTACTAGAAAAAGAAATCAAAATGAGGAATCATCAAAGCACACACTCATGGCCATATTATACTGCAGACATTTCCACACAACAGGGCAATAATTTTACTGCTGAATGCACAGAAATTATTACATTGGACCAAATTAAAGATGTACCAAATCCAGTAAGAAACTAGAGGAACCTCTTCCATGCATATTTGATTTGATAATCTGACCACCCAAAGTTTGCTCTGAAACCTCAATAGCTAAAGCTGATGAGCCCCAAAACACATAAGATTACAAATACTTAAAAACTACTATCATTCTGCAAAAAGCTTTGTGGCTTCAGAGGCTTCTTCTGGACCTTCCCGTATGCCATCCTATTAACAGGCTCTCTTCCCACCGCTCTCTATTTAAAGATCCCCCCAAACCTTCTCTCCCCTCTGACAGGAGCCTCATCCACGTACCCCTGCTCTGGACCAGCACTTCTCCTCCCAGCCCGGCAATTGTTGGTCCTTAACACCATTTCCACTCCCCCACAAGCCAGAGTAGGGAGCAATTATTCATCGTTTTACATAAGAAAAGAGCAGAGACAGATGAAGTTAAACGGTTAGGCTGTGGGTTTAAAAAAGAAAACAGCAACAACAAAAAAAAACCCCAACACACACACAAAAGGAAGTAGTGCACAGAAATTAAGGAATTCATTTTCATAGGATATATCCTAGAGGACAAAGAGAAACTCAGAAGATTTATGAAACAGCTTTATGGAGGTAAAGCCCCTGAATGGCTTACACGACTATTAAACACAAAGATGCACATGCAGTCTGAAGTTTAGGAACCTTCTGAACCAGATATTACTGAAATCTGAGAGATGAAGAGAGTACATCACTGAAGGTACCCTACAAAATAAGCCTTCTATTCCCAGAAAATTTCCTAAAGGAACAGACCCTGCCCACCATCACGGATGGAGTGAGGGGAAAGGGAGGGAGGATCTCGGATCAGACCCATCACATACAGTTTTGTCAACTCACATTTCATTTAAGATCCTTTAAATAGTTTTGTGGTTGCAGTCACTGACCCAGATCTCTCTTCCAGTACTCAACGTAATAGATGGTTTCACAACATCCCCCCCTCAACCAGCAACACGGGGGTTTCAACATACCCTAATAACAGACATCTCTATAATGTGATCCAAAATCCCTATATTCTCTGAGCTTTCCCCAAATCGCCACTGTCCACACTCTTGCCTCATTTCAGAGCGATAGCACAAAACATGCTATTTCCACAAATCTCAGGCCACGGGAATATCTGAATTCCTTCGAAATTTTATTGTTAGAGCATTGGTTTTGAGTCTCGCGAATTCTCTAATGCTTCCACTCTCCACCCCAGGGCTCAACTTCATTTCGTGCTATTTGTCTTGAGTAACTAGGAAGCTCTCAAAGTTTGACGCATAGATACACTCATGAGAAAGTGCCAAAAACCTTTACGATTCAACTGCAACAAAGGTGAGTAATTCTCAGCACAGCAGAAGTCAGACAACTTCAAAGCACGACAAGAGAGAACAGACAGAGAACCCACCTCACGAGCTGATTGTTTTTAAACTGACAGTCGCTAAGGTTGGTAAAAAAGTTAAAAGATAAAAAAGTCACAAGGAACATGACAGTGGCTAGCCATAAGGAAGGCAACACGCAGAATGAAAAACATGAAAAACTGAATTATTTAAGGGGTGATAAAAAGAGAGATCACCTCCAGGAAGGTAGCA
>NW_008614302.1:0-11641 GCF_000691845.1 Merops nubicus | reverse complement strand
TTCCTTCAGGTTTTGGGTTTTTTTGGTGGGCTTAGTTCTTTGGAAAGTAAAGAAATGGTTGCATCTCCCCAAGCTAACCCTTTTTTTCTCCCTCAAAATTTAACTTTTGCCTCAATGTAGAAGCCTGGGAGTGCTTGGCTTGCCTGGGACTGACAGGTTTCCACTCTTTGAAGGATGCTGTGTGTGATGTGCAACAGTGCAGGACATGTCACAGAATCCAGCATGGTAGGGCTGGGAAGGGACCTCTGGAGAGCACCTTGTCCAACCCCCCTGGTAAAGCAGGGTGCCTAGAACTGTGTCCAGATGAGTTTGGGATCTCTCCCCAGAAGGAAGCTCCACAACCTCTCTGCACAGTCTGCTCCAGGGCTCTGGCATGTGTTATCTTGTTAGAAACCAGTTTTTCACTAACTTGGTAGAACAGCCTTGGAGGTGGGGGGTGCAGAGGGCAGCAGGAGCCCTCCTGTGTGTGTTGGTGTGGAGCAGCCCTGCCTGGGCTTCCAGAACAACTTCCCCACCCCTTCAGCAGTCCAGATTACGATGGCAAAGCTGCAGGGACCCGTTTGGATCAGGGCATCCCTACAGCTTCAGAGTTCCCCTCATTCTGTCTACCTGAAAATCTTTGGACTCTTTTTTTTTTTTTTTCAAGAGAAGGAAACAGCTTTTAGAGTTCATGTTTTAGCTTCAGAGGAAATATTAGCTTTTTTTTTTCAAAAACCAGAAAGACTGAGCATCAAATGCTTTGCATTCTCAGTAACTTTTATTCCAGTATATTAAACTATTTCTGGGTGTGAAACTTTTGTCTACATCTTCCCTGCTTTCCTCCCCACACTGAAATGATTTGTAAGTTCAAAATTATTTGAAATAATTTGAAAAAAAATTCTTTTTTCTCTTGAAACAGCTGCAGCCACTGTTTGCTTGGAAGGTGAGAATGTAGAGGATTAATCAAGATATTATCAGGAGTAGGCTTCTGGACTTGTGTTTTGATTACATGTTGATTGCATGGATGCTGTTTCCCCAATGCTTAAATTTTTCTCTGCTTTAAAAAGTGTAAGAAGTGTCCTTCGCATGTAGGAAATGGCTGTTTCATCTCAGCCTGGCTGCAGGAGGTTGGAGAGTTGCCCTCCACGCTGGAGTATATGTACACAAATGCATTACCTTTACTATTAATATCTTCTCCCATATTCTTAACTTACAATGGATTGTTTCCTTTTAAATAAACACGCAGAAACCAGTCAAACAAATACAGGAAGTTTTAAACTATTAAGGAGATGTTGAGAGAACCATAATTCAATGCAAACCTTGGGTGAGTGGACCACTGGTGTGAGCGAGCTCTGCCAAGTGTGGGGCCATGGTCAGGCTCAGCGCTCACCTCTGCAGTCCCAGGTGGGGTGGCTGAAGCTTTCTGCAGTGAAAACATCTTGCAGACAGCATTAGGGGTTGTGTTTCTGAATCATCCTTTCATGCTGTTGTCTTTCTGATGCTAACAATGATGATTGTTTTTTTCTTCAGCTGTTTTGGCGTGGAACATCAATAGCGCTGTTTCTAAAGCCCAAGTGGAGGGTCTGGCAACCTTTAGTTGTCCTAATTAAAATGCTTGCTGCTGATTTACTCTTCAGAGTAGGCAGGGTGTTTAAAACAGTCAACTCTTGTCCATTCTGCCCTTGGTGCTGTAGAGCTGATAGATGGACACCTCCAACTTCTCCTTTCTTATGGTGGTCCCTGGTTGGTTTTGCCCTGACAAACACCACTGGTCTGATTTGGTGAGGGCTCTGTGATGAGGAGGCTGTGAACTTACTGCAGCAGGAAGAAGGACTGTAGCAAGATGACTGAAATGAAGCAGCAGATTGCCAAAACAACCCAAGTACCTGTGAAGTCCTCCCTTTAAATTTAAATCCAATATTTCAGGCTTTCATCGGAGTTGAATTCAAAACTTGAATCAATAACAAGCACGTTTGAGAGCAGTGCTGCTCAAAAGGACACGTGAAGAGTTCAGGGCTGGGGTTTCTTTCCTGTAATGAGGATGTAGAAGCAACTTTCCTGGCATTTATTGATCATCCTCTCAAACTCAGCAGATTCCTGGTACTGCTTTTTGGCAAGGCACTGATGTTAAAAGGTGTCATAGAACCAAGGTGAGTGCTGGAGAGTTACAGCTCGTGTGCTGCCTTCCTGATGCAGATGTCAGAACACTGAAGTCATAACATCTTTAGGATGTGTTTATGAAGACTAGGAAATAATGAACAAGGCAGTACTTTGTCACACCCAAGACTGCATGAGAAACCTCCTATGGCAGCTGGGTGGGTTCTGTCTTTACAACTAACAGGAAATTAGGTGTGGAAGAATTAAGTAGAAGATTTTCAGATGGGTGGTGGTGGCCAGTCTAGAAATGGTAGAAATAGAACCATTTCTGGGTTTCAAGTGAAATAGGGGGGAGAATTGTCATGCAGCTTCATCCTCTTGGTTGTATTGATGTCCTCAGGCAGCTCAGCAATGAACACTTTCTGTTCATCTGGAAGGATCAAGAGACCCAATTCTTGGAGGGAACTACAACATCTGACACTTGGACTCTCTTGGTTGAAAAAAAGGAAGTTGCAGTATGTGTGAGGACACACAGTTTAGCAGCTGAATGTTATTTTTTGCCTTGATTCTCAGAAATACTCAAGTAAAAGAATATTTAGGAGGACTTCCATTTGAAGTTCAGCCATGGGTTGTAGACTAATGGAAGCACCCTGTTAAATCTGATGGAGGTGGTGGCAGAGGGGATTGCTGTTAAAGTTTTGACAGGCAGTGGTGGGTTTATGTTGCTAAAGCAGAGTGGAGGAAAGAAAAACTCACAGAGAGAGCTCTGGTTCTCACAGGGTGAGGTCTTCAAGAGAAGAACTGGGGAAAATTGGAAAGCAATGTTCATGAAGATGTTTTGCATTCTCTCTTCCCTTCAGTTCAGTATCAGAGATTTGGGGCATGGTGCTGAAGGGCAGGAACTCCTGTGGGGTTTGATGACTTGACTACAGAGATGTTGGGGGGACATCTCTGAGGGAAGACTGAGAGATCTGGGACTGTCTAGCCTGGAGAAGAGAAGACTCAGAGGGGATCTGGTCCATGCTTACTAGTATCTAAAAGGGTGGGGGGCAAGAGGCTGGGGCCAGACTCTGCTCAGTGGTGCCCAGCGACAGGACAAGTGGCAACGGGCACCAACTGGAACCCAGGAGGTGCCACCTGAGCAGGAGGAGAAACTTCTTTGGGGTGAGGGTGGAGCCTGGAGCAGCTGCCCAGAGAGGCTGTGGAGTCTCCTGCTCTGGAGAGATCCCAAACCCTCCTGGCTGTGACCCTGGGCACCCTGCTGGGGGTGAGCTGCTGGAGCAGGGGTGGGATGAGATGATCTCCAGAGGTCCCTTCCCACCCTGCTGTGCTGGGATTCTGTGGCTTGTCTTCTGGAAGATACAAACCTCTTGGCAGAACATGAAGCATGGAACCACTTTGCTATGGGTTTTTTGGGCCTTGTTGTTCCTTGAGATATCGCTACATTTTTTCTTTCTCTGTTCCCTGCTGTGGATATGAAATGGTTTCTGGGATCTCAGACCAAAGAACAAAGGGTTGATTTTTGGGGGGGGGCATTTAGGAGCTGTAGAATAAAATAATTTTGAATTACTTCCTGTGAAAGACCATGAATGCAAATTTAGACAGTCTGTGTTCATCAGATGGGAGGCGTGTTGTGGTTCTGCCAGGCTGCTGCACTGAGCTGCAGAGCAAAGCGTGGGGTTAAGTTCCTCACACGCAGGTCACCAAGCTGATGCTGGCTTTGGGGTTCATGGCACACCTTGTTTAGGAGATAAAACCTGCTGCTGTCTTGCATCCTTAGCATCTGAACCCTAGGAAAGCAATTTGAGCAGCACTTCTCTGTTTCCCAGTGGTGATCAGTGGAGTGGATGCATAATTTCGGGGCCCTTCACCCTCTGGAGGAGTGTGGTGCCACCAAGGCACGTGCTGTGGGGAAGTCATGGGAGCAGAGCTGGAAAATGAGGCTCTGTACAGGACATTAACTCATAAATCATGCTAATATTGTAGTGATAAATCTTCCACTGTGAAAACCTTTTGATAGTCTTCTGTTATTAGTGACAAAAAAGACTTAATTCAGGTGGCTAACAACAGCCCTCTCATTGTCTATAGAGCAGTTAACACTCTCATGATACAGAGACTGATGTCCACAGTACCTGCACTTTGAGACCTGCAGCCCAGCTCCAGAGCCTGCCAGGAGAACTTGCCTAAAAGTCCCTTTTTTTTTCTCCTGCTTAATAAATTTCACCATTTTGAGCGATTTTGACACAGATTTGTCAGTATTACGGCAGAAAGGGAGTGAAGGTGGAGTTCAGGCAGAACCTGATCAAAAGAGGCAGAAAGCAGTTTATTTGGATTTATTAGATTCTTTGCTTTAAGCTGCCATTCATTCCTTTGCAATTTCCTCATTTGCATCTGAACTGTTGCATTTAAATCTTGAATAAAATTTCGCTTTATCTGAAAGTAGCCCTGCCCATAGGAGTGTGCTGGGAGCTCAGTCTGCTCAGCAGCTGGAGCCAAGTCATGGCCAGAGAAGGGCAACAGAGCTGCTGGGGAAGGGTCTAGAGGCCAAGTGTGGGGAGGAGCAGCTGAGGGAGCTGGGGGTGCTGAGCCTGGAGCAAAGGAGGCTCAGGGGAGACCTTCTGGCTCTGCACAGCTCCTGACAGGAGCCTGGAGCCAGGGGGGGTTTGGGTTCTGCTCCCAAGGAGCAAGAGGAAATAGCTTCAAGTTCCACCAGGAGAGGTTTAGGCTGGATATGAGGAACAATTTCTTCCCTGAAAGAGTTGTCAATGGGTGGCTTAGGCTGCCCAGGGCAGTGGTGGAGTCCCCACCCCTGGAGGGGTTTCCAAGCTGTGGAGATGTGGGGTGAGGGACACGGGGCAGTGGGGACCTGGCAGTGCTGGGGGATGGTTGGACTCAATGATCTTGAAGGTCTTTCCAGGGAGAACAATTCTGTGATTCTAGGCAGTGGGAAGGCACAGGAGTGTCTGGGCAGAGGGTAACTTACATTGTACATCTGTGCAGTGACCTTTGTCTTGGAGGCTCCCAACCCAATCCCGTTTGTATGAGGATATGTCATGGTGCTTCTTTTATAAAAATAAACCTGAAGAGTTTTGTTCAATGCACATGATAAAAAAGGCTGAAAATATGAGTTGTACTCACTCAAGGCTTTCATCTGTGAAGCTCAGTTCAGGTTGGTGTGAAGGTGCAGGGCTGTTGCTGCTTTGCTGTTGCTCGTGGCATCCTGTGTTCTGCTCTAATGCAAGAGCTGTCCTCTTACCACCACTGCTGATATTCCTGGAGTACGTGGGAGGAGGTTCAGTGCATCTACCTTAGGGCTGTCACACAAATGAAAATGAAGCATTTGTGCTGCTGTTCTACATACATAAACATTTATGTTGGTATTTTATAAAGAATTGTGCGGCGAGGTGCTACTCCAAAAAAAGTTCATCCCTGGCCTCTCCTTGAGGAGGGAGAAGGAAAAAGGTTGGTTGAAAAGGAAAGGTGAAAATCCAGCTAAGTAAACTTTGAGGAACCTGCAGTTCTTCAAGCCTGGCACGCTGCAGAACTCCTCTGAGCTGAGTCACTTTGTGCTGGTTGCTGCGTGCCCATAACTGAGGAATTAGATTGGATGTAAGGAAGAAACTCTTCACCATGAGGGTGGTGAGGCATGAATGGGCTGCCCAGAGAGGTGCTCACTGCCCCATCCCTGGAGCCATTCCAGGGCAGGTGGGATGGGGCTTTGAGCAACCTGCTCTAGCTGCAGATGTCCCTGCCCATGGCAGGGGCTTGGAACTGGATCATCTTTAAGGTCCCTTCCAACCCAACCCATTCTGTGATGATTGCCTAAGTGCTTCCCAAAGTTCAGAGGTTGAAGTTGACTTTTACCCTGAACTTTGGGCAGAACTGTGTACTTGATTATTTTTTCTCCTCTCTTCACCATGATTGTTATTTGCAGATGTGACTTTATTACATAGTATTGAATAATGGAATTAAAAAAATCTCTTTCTTTGAAAAGAACCCACTACTGTTCTTTCAGTTGGCTGTGGAGAACGTTGGCTCTGAATACTGCAGGAACCAGTGAAATTTTGAGGTGCAGAGCAAAGTGTAAGTTAGGGGTAGACCTGAGTGACTTCAGAGACCAAGGAACCTTGTTGGCCTCTCGGTGTGATCCTTGGTGATGGAGTTAGCTTGTGCTGCTGCAGAATTTCTTGGGTTTCTTTGTTCTGTTCACTCCTGTGTCCAGTTTCACATGAATTTAGCTCTTTGGAGCAAGGGCTGTTTTGTCCTGGTTCCACAGCAGTGTTCCAAACCCACAGTTTGGGGGGTGGGTGGTTGCAGGGGACATACTTGTGGTGTCCTGCCCTGGTTCTCCCCTAATGACTGTACAAACCAAACTGTAAATGCAGCTCAAACATCTCCTGAGTCAGACTTGGAGGTGGGGTTTTTTCCCCCCAGATGAATGTGACAAGAATGTTATTGTTGGCCTTGTACAATGTTGAGAAATACTTGGCATCTGTTTCCAACTACATCCTATCAGTAATCACAAAACCAGGCTGGTAACAATGGGAATAAAAAAATGTTTCTTTTACGGAGGAATGATTGATTTTTTTTCATATATTTTTTTCCAGCAGACATATTCTATTTGTGTTCCAGCAGTTATTTGCATAACACTGCTGCTCTAAAGCAGTGGATGTACTTTGTTGTCACAGTAATCCTCCTGAAATGGGTGTCAAAACACATCAGATGTTAGCTGCTAAACCAGCCATGAAACTGCTGCTGGATCAGATTTTTAGGATGGTCACTGTTCTGCTAGTTAACGTGGGGTGTGAGTCTTTTAGGTGCTGACTTCTTAGGATGGTTCATATCCTAAGTTATAAGGATATAATTGGAGCTTTAAAAAGTTGGAATTTGAAGGGAAAAGCCATAGGAAAGTTGAAATGCTGAAAAAATCTTACTCTCTTTTTTTTTTTCAAATTACTTTTGAATGCTGCTCAAAATATCTGGAGATGAATGTTCCTTGGTGGCAATGCATGTCATTAAAGAGGAGTTTTTTCTTCCTGAACAGGTGAATTCCAAGCAGGGGGAGTCTCAGTGCAAGGAGAAGCACATGGTTCTGCTGAGCCCCGTGGGGAAGCTCCAGATATCTGGGTGTGAGACAGGCCTACACGAAATTAAACTCCCCAAAATGGATGTGCTGCCAAGTGGGTGAGTCCATCTCCTGTTGATCCTGTGTGTGTGTGGGGCAGAGGACAGAATTTGCCCAGAGGATGGAAGAGAACAGGTCTGTGTGCTGGCTTCTACCAACCCTACTGGGAAGGTGATGTGTGCTCCAGTCCAAGGCACAAGCAGCCCCTGGTGCCTTCAAGGAGCAGTGGCTTCAAAATGCTTTTCAATAATAATAGCTAAGAAACATTCTAATATAAAAGTTTTTTTTAATATAATGTTTATAGCACGTCCTGCCCCCTCATCTTGGACACAGATGTAAATCTCTGAGGCTCAAGACTTCCTTGTGTGCTTTGCAGACCTATATCTAGATAAATCCATTCCAACAAGCAGAACCAGGATTGAATAATTGTTTTAATTACCCTTTATGAGAGCTTTGGTTGGTTTCCCATGGCTGCACTGTCTCCTGGAGTTCAGGACTGATGAGACACAGAGCAGTGGAGGTGATGTCTCTGGCACAGGGCTGATTGAGGAAGTATTGGTGCATTTACAGTCAAATACCAGCACTGCTCAGCCTGCTGAGGTGCATCAGGTCTTTGGTCTGGGCTTGTTCCTTGTTTGTGAGGAAATGCTCAGTGACATTTTTAGAAGGAATGCTGAATTCTTTCAGAATCACCAGATGCCAAATTTCTCTCTCCATTTTTTTTTTTGCAATATTCCTCTGCCAAAATGAAAGTTACTGCTACTGCTTATTTAAGGCTGGTCTCTTCAACTGTTTGTGGTAATAAAATCACAGCCTGTGCCACAGTCCATTCCAGCAGAACTTCCTCTGACAAGACTCAAACAGGTTTGGCTTCCTCCTCTCCAGCTTTTCCCTTTTGAAATTCTCCATCCATTTGTGGAGTTTCCCCTTTCGTTTTCCTCTTTTATTATCCTTAATTTAAATGTATGTGAAATTAATCAAGAATATGAAGCATAAGATGTAATCTGGTTGAAATATGTTTTTGTCTCTAAGATGAAGAAACCTCAAGCTTCTGGATTTGGCAGTTTTGCCAACTCCAGTGATATGGAAATGAGTACTTCAGTTCCTGATTTCAGCCTTGGGTTTCTGCTGATGAGGAGTGGAAATAAAGTGGTATTTAGGATAAGGCTGAAGCTTCTGTGTGCTGCAGAGCAGCCTCTGCATGAGGAACAATTAAGCAGATGAGGACTCTTCACCCTGAGAAAAGGAAACTTCAGTGAGTGGGTGGAAGAATAGTAGGAAAAAGGTCTTGTGGCCTCTTGAGTGGGGTGAATATAAGAAATTATATGTTCTTTATAACACCAGTAAAGGGAATTGCATGAAAATAAAAGCTGAAAACAAACAGTTATGAAGTTGTGGGTAGTAAAATACAGGTGGAAAGAGCAGAGGACTGGCAGAGTCCTTGCATTACCTAGCAGAGAGCAGGAGGGTGGCTGGGAAGGTGTTGTCTGTAAGGACTGCTCCTTCAGGGGGCTGCTGCTGACTCCTGTGACATGGCTGGGTTGGCTGGCTGCAGAAGGATCTCATGATCTTGTTCTTCAGGCACAGTCAGGCACTCTAGATCCTTTTCCTGAGTATTTTTTCTCTAATCTTGGTCCTTCCATTTTCTGAGTGGCGAGCTCCATTTCCTGGCCTCACCGAGGTGTTCAGCAGTTAGAGGCATCTTGATGACACTTAAGCTTTCAGATTGCAGAATCTGTATGCAAAACTGGTTATGTTATAGGTGGAATATGACTCCAGAGTGTTTCAGAAGTTAATGGTAAGCAGAATATTCTTACAATTACCTTAAGAATTTAAACCTGAAAGAGAGAAGGCAGGTGGGACTCGCTTTTGTCTTTGCCAATGATAAAGTTCTAAAAATTTTAAAGCCATCTGTAAATGTTTGTGCTGAAGTATAACATTTAATCTCTTCTACTCATTGCTAGTGAATAGTTGTTAAATCTGGCCTCATTATTTTTGACAGAATAAAATAAAACCAAAACAGTGCCCAGTGTTTCTCCTAACTGGCTAATAAACACGATGGTAGGAATGTAGGGTAGGGGAAAAAAAAAAAACATAAGAACCATAAAAATTGATTTTAATGGACCCCTGTCAGAGAGAACCATAATGAGCACAAGTCTAGTAATAAATATTGGTATTCTGCTCCACGATGCTTGGGACTTCTCATGTAAAATTGCATGTAACAATCAATATAGATTTTCGGGTTTTTAACAACAAAAATAAGTAAACCATTGAGATAGATAAATACTTCAGATTTGCAGTCATCAGACAAACTTGCTAGTTGCAGAAAAATCTGATAAGAGCTCCTGGTTAATGGCATAATGGCTTTGTGGGGATCTTGCTCTATTTACAGCTTGTAAAAGGCTGTGCAGTTAATCACCTTAGATTACCACCTATTCTGTGATGGCTGTCCTTAAAACTTCAGAACACAGGCTGTCATGTAGGCTGAAAGGAGAAGCAACAAAGTAAAATTCAGTTTTCAGTGTGCTTGAAAGAAATTGATCTATTAATGAGATGAAACTAATTGTAGGAACCTGAGGTTATTCTGCTCCTTGTGAAGCTGGTGGAGTTTAGAAGTCAGGACACGTCAGGTGTTGGGAGAGGAGGGGCTTTTATTCCAGCTTTTTAAATGTATGTGTGTCTAGATACCTAAAATAAAATTTCATACATAAAAAAAGAGGAATTTCAGCTAAATATGCTCATAAAAGCTTTACTTTACCAAATGCCAACTAACCCTCTCTATGTTTAGTACTGTAGTAGTTTTTCTTTCAGTGGATATAGATAGGATAAGTTTTGATGAGGAAAGTTCTCCTTCTTCCAATATCTCTAGCTGAAATATTGCAATTAACTCTTTTTTTTACTCATGTACCAAAGAAAAACTCACTTTTTAACTGTCACTGTACTTCTAAGAGTCTTTAGCAGCTTTGAGGCTTCATGATCAGTTCTCTTCATTATCCTGCTGCTGGCTGAGGTGTTCCCACCCTGGGATGACTGTCTTGAGAAGCCTTGTCTCACTCCTTGAGCTGAAGGGGTAAATTATTGGCTGGACAAGCAGTGGGCCACACTTCTCTTCTGCTAACAGTAAGGGAAACCACCTTGTGTTTGTGTTCCTGTGCTGAGTACTGACAGCAGGAGATGCTTTGGAAACGTGGGCTGTTGATTTAGCAGTTGAGATGGCAGCAGGGAACAGGGTGTTGCAAAAATGCAGGCAGAGCTCCCATCTTCTGCAGGAGACTGGTGCAGATGGTCTGCTCCTGCTCTTGGAGAACTGACTGTCAGCAGGGGTGAGAACTTGGATGGGAAAGACCACAGAGAAGTTGTTGGTGTTTCACTTGTGTTTGTGAGAAGTGAGGGTGGGCAGGTTGACCTGGTTTATTGGTGCTTGAGTGGTCAAAACTTGCATTTTCTTGGTGCTGTAGGAACACCCCAGGCTTCCCTTTATGATGTTTTCAGAAGAGGGAATCCTTTGCAAGCAGTGTGATCCTCTGCCCTCTGTATTTCTTGCAGTTTCCTTTACAGTGTTTCATTTCCCCACATCTCACTGAGAGATCAGAGGAGGAGGAACAAGGAGCCAGTTTGGCCCTTGGTGCATTATTCAGCTGCCTGAAGCTCTTCAGGGTGGATCTGCAGTTCAAGAAGTTCAGTGGGGTTTCAGTCAATCTCTCTCTGCCAGTTTAACGTTATCAGAAACTCTCCAGAATCTCAGTTTAACCAGGTTCCCAGCTCTTAGAGATTCAAAGAAAACCTCAAGTGTGTGAAGAGGGGAGTCTGATAAGAGCCTAGAACAATAACTTGGAGAGGTGTGAAGCACTCTGCTCATCTCTGAGGTATTTAATCACAGCCAGTGATGATGGTTTAAATGTCAACTTTGCTAACTGTTTCATTCCTCATGCTGTAAAATTTACTGGGAGTGATATCTCACTTTGATGCCACAAGTGGGAGGCATTTGGGAGAGTGCCACTCCTCCTATTTTCCCAAAAAGCATCAGCCAAGCCTCAGAAACTTAGTGGAGCTCAGGGGCGTGCTAAAAGCTGAGGGAAGGAGGTAGGTCTGTGACCACTCTGCTCAGCTGCTTGGAGTAGATTTCTGGTTTACTGGGAACATCTGACTGACTCCTGTGATTAGAGGGTTTTGGGCAGTGTGGCTTGGAAGAGGTGCTGCTCTGAAATAGGAGTTGGCTGGAGGCCTGGGCCCAGAGAGCTGTGGTGGATGGAGCTGCATCCAGCTGGTGGCCAGTCACAGGTGGTGTTCTCCACCAGAGAAGAGAACCACAGGCTGGGGCCTGTTCTCCTCAGTATTTTTGTCAGTGATCTGCAGGAGGGGATTGAGGCACCCTCAGTCAGGCTGCTGGTGACACTGAGTTATGCAGGAGAGCTGATCTGCTGGAGGGGAGGAGGCTCT
>NW_008614301.1:2867-3411 GCF_000691845.1 Merops nubicus | reverse complement strand
AAAGTTCAGACTGCCCACGAGGGGCCTTGTGGGTGTGGCTTGTGCTATATAAGCAATTGCAGCTGCGCAATAAACGCCATTTACAACATCCTTCATATTGAAGCCTGTGTCTGTGATGGTACCCAACGGCAGAGGTTGGGTGGCAGAGATCCTGGGGATCGGGTGTCGGTAACGACAGGTTAACTTATTTAAATTCACTGTAATATACAAAAGAGATTTGAGTGCCTTCATGGCATTAATTAAAAATGTTAGTCACTTCACAGAGACTGAACTTCAGAAAGCTCACTGCTTTGAAAGATTCTATCAGTATAAAAATAAATTCTTTATACTTAAAATAGAGAGCATAATAAAATCCATAAGGATATTGCCTTGCCTAAGGCAATTTTGAGTGGTAATCTTCTGTTGATTCTGTTGGTGCCAGTATTTCACTTGGGGACTCAATGATGGGGAGTGGGAAGGAAATTGTTTTATCCCAGAGGAGCTTTGTGTTGGGTTGTTTTTTTTAATTTTTTTTTTTTTTTCCTTTTGCAGGGTAGGGGAAAAA
>NW_008614301.1:0-2844 GCF_000691845.1 Merops nubicus | reverse complement strand
AAAAAAGGTATCCTGAAAGTTTTCAAGGACTGGTAAACTAATATGAATATTATGGTTCACTTAATTTTAAAGTACTTTTTTGGAGGAAATCAGTAGGAATTATTGAACAGAAGTGTTGCAAACAGGAAAAACTCCCAAAGTTCACATTTTAAATTTTTGTGTTCTAAAATCTGTGAAAGGAAAATCGTCTATTGAAAAAGGTAATTTATCAGAAATTCTCAATCAAAATTTAGACGCAAATAATATTTTACAGAATGGTAGAAATTGTAGGGGACCTCTGGAGGTCATCTGGTCCAACCCACCTTTCTGAAGCAGAGACACTTGGGGCATGTTGCTTGGGACCATGTCAAGGTGGCTTTTGATTACCTCCAAGAATGGAGGCCCAACAACCTCTCTGGGCAACCTGTGCCAGTGTTCAGTCACCCTCACTGTAAAAAAGTTTCCTGGTGTTCAGACAAAGCCTCCTGTGTTTCATTTCATGCCCATTGCCTCTAGTCCTGTCACTGGGCACCACTGAAAAGAGCCTGGCTCCATTTTCTTTGCACCTTCTGTTCAGGTGTTTGTACACATTAGTGAGATCCCTCCTGAGCCCTCTCCTCTCCAGCTGAGCAGTCCCAGCTCTCTCAGCCTTTCCTCACAGAAGAGATGCTCCAGTCCCTTCATCATCTTAGTGGAAGCCCTTTGCTGGAGTCTCTCCAGTAGCTCCATGTCTTTCTTGTACTGAGGAGTTCAGAACTGAGCCCAGCACTGCAAATATTTTCAATCCACTTCTCTGTCTGCTCATTCATCCCATACTTCATCAGCTTCTCTTTGAGGATATTGTGGGAGACAGTGTCAAAGGCCTTGTTGAAGTCCAGGCAGGCAAATCCACTGCTCTCGTCTCATCTACAAAGTCAGCTATTTTGTTTTCTAAAAGTAGAGAGGTGTCAAGTGTGAAAGGATAACCAAGACTGAAATTACATGATGAAAATGGAGAGATGTGTGGCGGGTTTTTATGAAATCCAACAGTAGCTTTTAATATACTTTTATATACATAAGATACGCTTTGTAAATATACATGAGCTTTACATGCTAACCTAGCAGTCTTGTCTGAATATAAAAAAACCTCAAATAACATAATGAAATCACTTTCAGACTGACTGACACAGTCTGTTTTCAAGCTGTTCCTCACTGGATTCCTATCCACTCTGTAAGTCTTCATGAAGATCCATCAGTCCAGTTATGCTGCAGCTGGCCATCTGTAAAGCAGAGGTGATGCTTCCTCCTGTGCCTATCCCTGCTATCCAGATTGAAAGCTGTGTGTACGCCTGCTACTCCAGGTGGAATCCAGGTCCTCCTGCTTTATACTTTTGCAAGCTTGGTGTTTAGTGCAATGCTTCTCCATCAAATGCCAGCAATCACTCCCAAATGTTCAGAGATAGATAACTCCAAGCTTCAGAGTGGTGGTTGAACCAGATAGCTGGAGATCACCCCTTGCTTTTCTGGGGCAGTAGTGCTAGGTCACAAGCCTAATTTGCCATGTGGAGCAGAGTGAAGAGAAGCAGAGAACAGATGCAGCATCTTCTGGATTTGCTCTGAGTGTTTCCAGATCCCCAGGGAGCTGCACCAAGGATCATGGGGGGCTCCTAGAAGACCTCTGATGAAAGCCAGAATGGCAGCTGCTGCTGGGTAGGGAGAGCTAGAGGAGTCACGCACGCCTGGCAAGCCCTGGCAAGCCCTGGCAAGCCCTGGCAGCCTCTCATGAGCTCTGTCAGCTGTTCCCAATTAAGGGATGCACTAAGGTTTTGGACTGAGCTGACTCCTGAAAAGTAAGAGGGAAGAAACCTCTGAGCAGCTATGGAGGAGAAAGCCTATGTAAAGGTCCATCTCAGGGTACATAACTGTTGTCCGTAATTGTCTTTGGAAGAGGCAGTAATGGCCATTGCTCATTATGTAGACTGAATTATTTTTCTTCATTTTTGGCCTTCACAACAACATACCAAAACTGCATACAAAACATGCCTCCTAGTTAATATCACAAACATAATTTTTCTCTGCTTTTTGTTAGTAAATAATGCTTTGTAGTTGTATTTGATAGTAGAAATTCCAAACTCCATCATGTAACAGTTCAACAGATTTAGTATATCTGTCACAAAAATACATCTTTCTGTGCCATTCTACAAAGCCCCATTCCCAAGAAGCTGGAATGTTTAAGAACAGTGTGCTTCCTCTCATATGGAAAGCAAGACTATTTCTTGCCTACACCTTTGTAATAGCTCACCTTCCTCCATTCCTTCTACTGGCTAATGCACTTCTGCTGTTTCCCAGTCACCAGCCTGTGTCACTTTTCTGAAGGGTTTCAGCAGCTGAGTTAAGGAGATCAATTAGCAAAAAGCTCCCAAGTTCACTGAGAAAACCCACATGTTAACTTTATGCTCTGTGAAAATATAGATATTACTGCTTTGTAAGGACACATGGGTCTTTCCTTGTCTGTCTGTGATACAGGGGGTTTTATAATCAACTCTGCCTACCATGGGAACCCCTTTATCTCTTCAAATATAGATATATCTTTTTTTCATGGATCTGATTTGACATGTCCTTCTTTCTGTTTGGAAGCAGATCTCAACAGCTGATCAAAACTGAGAGAATGAAAACAACCAAAGAGCTTCTGGCTTGATGTCACAACTGCTGTGGTTTCAAGTACTATACAGAAAGGGGTTAATTCCTTTATGTTTCTATAATTTCTATAATATGTAATAACAATTAATAAATAATATAATTAATTATAATATAGATATAAATGTTACAATATTAATTTTAAATATTATTTTATAAATCATTATATAATATTAAATTAATAAATAA
>NW_008614300.1:18976-26340 GCF_000691845.1 Merops nubicus | reverse complement strand
TCCTCTTCTGACCGACTCTTACAATGAGAAGGAATTTTTCCCTGCATATTTGTTTTTAATTTTGCACAGCAGTGCAGGGCTAGCATTGCAAACATGCATCCTGTGTTATTTCAGTTTAAGACTGTGAATGCCTGTAATCCAGTAATTTGAGGCTCTTAGTGAATATACAGCAAGGAGATAAATTTCCTTCTGCAGCTCTTTAGCTATCATACAAGAGGATGTCTTGCAGGGGGCTGACAATCTGATGGCAACCCTTCATCAGAAGGGAGTGATGGAGAGAATCATGATCTCCACAGTGAGAGTTGTGGCCACTAACTGCCAGAGCAGGTGAGATGACAATGTTGGAGCCTCATTGCACCCAGTGTCCTCTTATCTGGTCTGTCTTCTGTAGCTGCAAGTGGTATTTCTTCAGCTTGGTTTCACTGTGCAATGCAACTGAGATAGTGCAATTACTCCCATTACTAATGCATGTGCGTGCTCAAATCCAGAGGACTACTTTGCTGCTTTGCAAGCTTTTTATCATCCATGGGGAAAAATGGTATTCCCAGGCAAAGTTCACTTGCAAAGCAGAGACCAAGTCATGCAGACAACTTGATCTTAGTGATTCAGTCCTTGGTTTTTAGGTGCCCTGATGTCCAGTGAAATGAACAGCCTGGCTAAGTGGATACTTAGGTGCCTCATCAGAGCTACGAAAGCTGCCATGCAGAGTCAGATACTCTGAGATTGCCAAGAGAGGAGTAGGAGACACGTTCAGTTTTGAATGATGTAGGCACTTCCCTTCCTTCATGCTGCTCATCCAAGGCATGGATTAGCTAGGTGGATGGCCCAGCTGTTCTCCCTACTATTCAATGGGTAAGTGAAACCCCACTTCTGCAAGATTTAGATTAGGGATTTGCTAGTACATCCAGGCATGACATAAACATACTACAGCCAGCTCTTTGGAAATACTTTGCTCCTCTTTCTCCCCGACTCCTCCGTATTATAGCAGTGCCAGTTTATGCCACCCCACCATCCCCTTCCTGCAGCTATGGTCTGTGCTATCTCTAGGTTGTCCAGATTCCTACGGGATCCCAGCTAGCACAGACAGCTGCCTGAAAGGGAACGCCTTATCTGTGAGTCCCTGCAGGACTGAAATATTGAGTTATTTCAGCACTGTCAGGACTTCAGTATATCTGGGAAGGCCCAGAGGCAGAAATTTAAACAACCAGAGAGCTTTACTGATGGGATCTTAGGTGTCACGGGGATTCAGCCAGCTCCAAAGTTAGCCAACAGCTGAGAAGGGGGCTCTGAGGATTTGCATTTTGAATGAAGGAAAAATCTCTCTGTAGATTTAGGTTGCATAACTATGCAGGATGGGAGGCTGTGGGGAGCCAGCATTACGTTATATTAATTGTCTGAACAAAGTGATGCCTAAAATTCCCCTCAGGGGTCGTCTTCTGTCTGTCAGAGTTCTTGCTCAATAGCCGAAGACAGTTTAATTTAAGAATATATATGATAAAGTCCTCCAAAATGCACATTCCTCCCCTGGACCTCAGAGAACTGACTGATGGAAATGTACAGTGCTTCCCATCATGACCCTCTATGGCTCTGGGTCTGGATACAAGGTAAGCACTACATGGGGTCGAAACACATAAATCTGCAGCCAATTGATTCCACCTCACAGAAACTTAGTTGCTTTCCTTTATTCCTGTGTCTTTCAGTGGAATTGTGTTATTGAACCAAAAGCATTTCTGGCACCAAAAGGCTTTAGACTCTAATATAGAGATGGGGTAGGAAAGGCTGGATTCCTGCAGGAGGTGACTGTGGGGTATAGTGCTACACTGGGAACAGAGGGTGGTGGGGAAAGCTCAAGGGGAGCTTGTTTGCAGTTGATGTCCTGCTGCCTGGGAAGTGGTCCTGCCACTAGACCCACGCCCTCTGGCTGCTGTGAGCCTTGAGCATCTCTCCTTGCTCAATGCATGTGTGTTGCCCTGGGCAAAGGCCCAACTTGGCCTTCATCTAAAGGTAATCTTTGGGATCTCTGAGTGCTTGTTGTCCAGCTGAGCTGTTTCATACACCAGGTTTTTGGAGAGGTGCTGCTTCTGTTAATCAGGCCCTGCCTGGGCACTGGTGTTTGGAACCTTAAAACAGAAGGGCCCACGTTCACGTTTAAGACAAAATATTTCTCCATCACGTTTGCCAGCAGGGATAGGGGAGCCAGCGATGCTGGAAACCAAGCCAGCAGGTTTCTCTGCCCACACTGACAGCAGTGCCATAATAGGCTGATACTAACAGGGACCAGCCACCCTCTTCTCTACAAACACACACACAGCTTCCATTTCAGTCCCTCAAAGTGAGCTCTCTGAGTGAGAATTTTCACCTTGTCTTTACTGTGCTTAGCACACCATGCACATGTGTACCAAAGATCTGCAGTTCTTCCATGTCACCTTGTTTCTGTAGTTATGAACTGTCAAAGGCCACTGTGCCCAAGTGGAGATGCTCTTCCAAGTTGAAAACTAGGAGAACTAGTTTAATGACCCCCTGGCATGCTGCTAGTAATGAACTCCCTTCGGAAAATGTGATTTTTTTCTAATGGACTGCACACAATTCTCATAAGAACCTTCTGATTCTGGCATTTGTTATCCTCATCTGAGAGTGGGCTGGGGTTGATGAAGAAGAGAGAGCCTAGTTCATGTGTCCTGGATGAGGTTGGTGCTAGAAGGACATTGCAGGCAATGCTTAATGCTCCCTTGCTATTAAACACAAAAAGAAGTGCCTCTAGTTATCAGAAATGGGAAATAATGGCTGAAGGTTATCAGAGCAAGTGGAAGCAACAAAAACAGATCAGGAGGAGCCTGGATGCTGAAGGAAGACTGAAAATTGAACATAGATCCCTTCCTGATAGCTTTTGAATGGAATCTTTCACCTGAAGGATTTCTGGAGTTTAATACTTCCATGTAGTAAGCAAAAACTAATGCCCAGTAACAGCACACAAGCAAAACCAAACTTCTGGGGCTTGCTTTCCTAACTAAAAATGATAATTACTTTATTTTTCTATCTATATCAATCAGTTATTTGATTTTTTTTTCCCAGATACAGTGTTAAAACCCTGCATATTTCAGAAATGTGATCGAAAACCCTTAAGCAAAAAGAAATGGAAAATATTAAGTGCTATCTCCTTGGCTTCAGCAGGTACAGTATCTGCTTTAATTAATAATGATGTTTCTCTGCAGATTGAGAATAAAATGCAATCCCCACTATCAATCCTTACATTAAATTTTCAAATCATATTTTCAATGTTAACTAAATATAGCTACAGTAAAATAAAGAAGAAGCATTTGTTTGTTTATACTCCCTCAGCTATGCAGGACATTTTTCTGTGTGTTACATCAAAGATTTCCTTTCAAATTCACCTGATTTGAAAGGCAGAGTTTCTCCTGACTACGCAAGTCAGCAGAGAAAGTGGCTTTATTTTTTCAAATTCAGCTGTACTTCCCTTGCTGAAGCGTGTGCAAAAGCCAACAGATCTATTTTTGTGATCCATTGCAGTCCATTCTGCTGCTCAGTTGAAGGAAGCTATTTTTGTAATTATTCAGTAGCAAATTTATCAATTTAGTTAGTGAAAAATTCCAGACATCTCTCTGATGCAGGTTGATAAATGGATCCAGAAGAAAACTGTTCCTGTACAAAAGGGAGTGAGCTGGCCTGGGAGAGGCTTGCACACAGCTCTGAACTAGCATCACAGGGAAGAAAAGCTCTGCTTTGGAACAAGAGAAGGACAAAGACTGTCTTTTGCACATGTTGAGGCTTTTGCATGTAAGTTATTTGGTATTGTATTAATCCACCTGTTGTATTTATTATGAGAGAGATTTTAAAAAGGGTCTCAAAATATTACCCTGATGGTTTTAGCTAGGCCAAAGAAAAAAAATGGAGCAAGCCTGAAAAAAATGTGTAAGAATATCCCTTCTGGCTGTCTTAGGGATGAGAAATTTTTCCTTTTTTTTAAAACATAGGAAATTTGTCTTTCATCAGATTTAACTGTGGTGCCAAGTAGAGCAAAATCTGACCACCATCCTTATGACTGGTCTGTGACTGTCTCCCTTGTGGGCTGGACAACAATCACATCAGTTATCACATCAGTTCTCAAGCCCAACAGCAAGCAACTAGTTGTCATTGTACTTAGCAAATAAGAAAACCTTACCTCTAGAGCTGTTGAAAAAATGGAGAATGGGGGAGAAAATATGTGGATGGTTTAATCTTTTGAGATGATGTGTTCTACAGTGCTCCAGGCATCCCCATGACTGAGGACAGTTGCACTCTCAATCTTCCCCATACCCTGTAGGCTACAGCCCTGCCAAGACTTCTATGGGTAATAGAATACAGCTAAGGAGATTTCCCTAAGGATGGTGATAACTGGGACCTGCTGGGATGGTGGCCTTTCTCTGGAATGGGACAGGTTGGGGTGCAGAGGTGGGGTTGCAGCCTGGGGCACACTGGCAGCACTGGATGGCAGTGTTACACAAGTTCATCCAGGTTTTCTTTCTTCCAGGTTTGGGAATAAAGACAAAGCACACCATGCCTGTGACTGGAAATGGGTGTTTTTCAGAGGAGGCATCTGTCAGTACTATTGCAATGTACTTGCTGCTCTTCTGACCAGATTCCCTTCATTTCCTTCTCCCATCTTGTCTCTTTTCTTTGGGAACTGTTTTCCCATGTTTTCTTTCCTCCCAGCTCTCTTTCTCTCTTTCTTAGTGTGTATTAGAGTGTTTCCCATGCCTCTTCTGAGCTAACTGAGCACTGCAAAGGTCACAGAGTTAGTCACCAAGCTTTGCCACTGCAGAAGCAATATATAAAATTCCAACAACTGTAATTTCAACAAAAACAATCTCTCCACCTCCTTCCATTTCTTCAGCGTTAGGCAGAAAACACGAGGAGGGGCAGACTGCATTGACACCAGCCCAGTATATGTGCATTTAACATGAAGCCTGCTAGAACCAAACATACTGCAAGGAAAGTACAGAATTTGTGTAGCCAACAGTTTATTCCTGTTATGGAGTCTGCCCATCACTGGTGATGGCACAGAGTGATGATTCCAGTAATCCCAGTACCAATACTCTCACCAGCATCACCACCCCAGAGACGTGTGGAACATCCCTCTCTGACAGGGAGATGGTGAGGCAGTAAAAGCAGCCAAATAGGTATCACTGTGGCTTTGTTCCACCCCCTTGGATCCTGAGCTGGGATTTTTCCTTCTGCTTTTCATCTCATATCTCATACCAGGGTCACACTTTCATACAGCAAATATAATTACAGTGCAGTTACACCCTGTGACTCTGCTTCATGATACCTATAATTACCAAGTGTTCCTGTAGCTAGGAGATTAGTTAATTCAGGGAACAAATTACTTATCAGTCTGATTTTTGAGTTATCCTCTCACATTTTAATGTCAATGGTACTTTATGAACATATATCCAAGGGTTCACTGTATGCCAGTCGTTTGTATTTTGTTAAGCTTACGGTGGGCTTCAGCCTGTTTACAAGTAGATGGTGTTTGTTTTTGTGGCAGTGTGGTATGTCAGGTCCATTAAAAAAGTTAAACAAATATCCACCCTGGTATGATCTGAAATCCCTGCCCTGCTGAAACTTGTGTGTACGCCAAAGAGTTTAAGAAGGGCAGTGGGGATGAGTTTTTGTGAGCCTCCCTGTTTTATGTGTGCTGCCTTAGAGGTGACCCAGAGCTGCCTACATTTCAGATGATTGGCAAGGCTTGTGATGCGTGGTAAATCCTTGGGATCAGGAGAAAAGTCACGAAGGGCATTGCTGTCCTCCTCCTGTAGAGCTGTGGTATCCTTCTGCTGGATTCAGCAGGGCTTGGCTTTCACCCAGAGATTATGGCTTTGCATTCCCAGTGGTGACATTAGTTTGATGTGACATTTTTTGTCTTAAATGAAAAGGTTTGGGCCACTTTAGTAGCTTACGAGGATAAGTCACACTTCAAAGGATTCCCAGGCTGAAGTCCTGTGGCCTTTTGATGTTAGAAGGTGGCAGGAGGCAGCTCCCTGCTTCCTTCCTTCCCCTCCCCTCCTGCCTTTGTTCTTTATGCCCAGTTAAAGTTGCTGGGTGAAACCAGCAGCAGCAGCTCGGCCAGCAGTGAAGGTCTGCCATGCATTGCTGAAGAGCTTCCTCAGCCAGCCTGCAGCCCCTGCAGCATGGCCAGGCCAAGAAGCCTCTTCCTCTATGCTTTTCATCTGCTTGACTACCTTCCCCTGTGCCAGGGCCTCCTTCCAAAGCCCTGTGGACCTTGCTCTCTCCTTCCTCTGCTACCCCTTCTTCTCGCCCTTTACTCCTACCCCTCTTTTTCTCCCCCAGGCTCCTGAGCTGGATGTCCAGCACAGATCAGGAGGAGGGGTGTCCATGCACAGCCCCTGCACGGCCAGCATGAAGCCATGGAGCCCGCAGAAGTCACTTGCATCTGTTCTGCCTCAGACCTCAAGGTTCCTTCTCCCTCAAATGCCTATAAATGCTTTATTGATTTTTCAGGCAAACAAAAAAAAAGAACAAAAATAAAGAGAAAAAGGTATAAGAGCCAAACAGAAAGCATCAGAGAGTGGAAGAATTATTTCCAGCTTTTATTCCTACTCTTCCCCATTCTGATACCTCCCTCTTCTCCTCTTTGTCTCCCTGTTTCTGTTCTTTCCATCCCTCCCTCTTATAATTCTCTTTTCCTACTTCCCAATCCTTTGTTTATCTATCTATACTCTTCTTTATAACCTAGTATTTTTCTATAGGGGAATTAGGTTTCAAACCCAGAGACAAACCACTCTGCACAGTGGGAGACAATGTCACTTGGTTTCTCTCTCTTTGTGGGTCTGTGACTGCAGGCTTTTCAGAGGCTCTCGGAGTACGAGGGCACTCACACCTCTTTAAAAAGCATCAGGAACACATCCCCTAAACCTGCCAGGAGCCCAGGACTCTGAAACCTTGGGATGGCAGGCTCTGTGAAAGGACCAGGGGAACACAAACCCGTTTCTCATGCCCAGGCTCAAGTCCTGCCTTCCTGCTTGGTGAGTACCAGGCTGCCCTGGGGCGGAGGGAGGGGGCAGTGAGGGGAGACCTGCCTTACCCAGCTTGTGAACTGTCTTTGTGCATGTACAAAAGGTAAGGTAATTATCTCTCTTCTAATAAGAGGCCGTTTGTGTGCTTTTGCTGTTTATATGTTTCTAGAAGGAAATCACAGGCAAGTGCCTGCCAAGTATATATCCCTAGAAATATTTTTGAAGCTGTCATCCACAGGCATTGAATACCAGAGGCTGTTTAATCTCTCTCCCACTCTCCTTCTCTCTCCAAGCCCCCACCTCCCACTCTCTGGCCTGGTTTTTGTAGGG
>NW_008614300.1:4096-18946 GCF_000691845.1 Merops nubicus | reverse complement strand
AAGAGTTTGTCTTTTTATTTCAGTGTACAGAATTAGTGTATCACTATACTGGTCCCATTTGGTGCTGCCACAGGTCCAGCTGACCTTTAGATCTCCAGTACTGTGAGAGAGCTGGATTTTTGGAATGGATATGGTTATTCTATAGGCATCAAATACCTTATTAACAATTTGCGTTCAAGTAGCTCTTATAAGTGACCTGGGGAAATGGAATCCAAAAGGAAACCTAGAGAGGAACGTGTAAGGAAACTGAGTCAGGTTCAGGGCACAAACTTCCCTAAAAATCTGTTGAAACTGTCCAAACCAATCCCTGAACATCCACATCCTACAGCTTAGGAGAAGCATGTTCATTGTTACCAAGAATACAAAACCTGAAATCACCCAGACCTCCTGATGTTCACCCATAGTGAGAACAACTGGAAACAACAATATTGAGCTGGCAAACTATACTGTGGTGGATTCACCCTGTCTGGAAGTGCCAGGTGCCCACCATGCTGCTTTGTCACTCCCCCTCCTCAGCTGGACAGGGGAAGGAAATTGTGCATCAAGATAAGGACAGGGAGAGATCATTCACCAGTTACCATCATAGGCAAAACAGAATTGATTTGGAGAAATTAATTTAACTGATTGCCAATCAAATCAGAGTAGGCTAATAAGAATATAAAAACTAAATCTGTTTCCCCCCACCCCTCCTCTCTTCCTGGACTTAACTTTACTCTTGAGTTCTCTGCCTCTTCCCTCTAGTGGCACACTGGGACAGGGAATGGGTGTTGCAGTCAGTTCATCACACCTAGTCCTCAGGGGGAGGACTCCTCATACTCTTCCCCTGCTCCAGCATGGGGTCCCTCCTACAGGAGACTGCTCTGCACAAGCCTCTCCATCATAAGTCCTCTCCATGGGGTGTAGTTCTTCATGAACTGCTCCATTGTGGGACCCCTGTGGGGTCTCAAGTCCTGCCAGCAAACCTGCTCCAGTGTGGGTGCCTCTCTCTCCATGGGTCCACAGGTCCTTCCAGGACCCTGCTCCAGTGCAGGCTTCCCATGGGGTCACAGCCTCCTTTGGGCATCCACCTACGCTGCTGTGGGGTCCTCTGTGGGCTGCAGGTGGGTATCTGCTCCAGGGCTAAATTACATGGGCTGCAGGGGTACAACCAGACTCACCATGGTCTTCACCACAGGCTGCAGTGGAATCTCTCTCCTGGAGCACCTTCTCTCCCTCCTTCTTCACTGACAGTGGTGTCTGCAGAGTTGTTTCTCTCACATATTCTCACTCCTCTCTCCAGCTGCAAATGTGCAGGGCTTTTTTTCCCCTCCCCTTCTTAAATATGTTGTCACAGAGGCACAACCACCATTGCTGATGGGCTTGGCCAGCAGTGGGTGCTTTGCAGCTGACTAGCATTGGCTTTATTGGACACTGGAGAACATCTAGTACCTTCTCACAGAAGACACCCCTGTAGCCTCCCACTGCCAAAACCTTGCCACACAAATCCAATACATGTATCATGGGGAAAAGCAAAAGTGGCACCTTGGAAAGCAAACACAACCCTCTCCAATATGCTCCAACCAGTCAGTTCTATACCTTAAAAACACAACTTAGAGCATATTACTCATACTTGAAGGTAGTGAAAACATGAAGCATCATCCTGAACTGGAAGCAGGCATAGATAACTCATCACAAAGCTAGAATGCAGAAACATCTAGCCTCAGATGTTGCTGTTGTCATCTCTTAGCAGGAAATGTTAACAGAGAAATATTAGCAGAGGTAGAGCATTTTCTGACATCACACAGTGTGCACAGTGACTTCAGTTTAAGAAAAAATAAAAAGCAGCTGCATGCACACTCTTCCTTGCATGCTTCCATCTCTTATTGAGGACAGACACTTCAAGATTTATTGGTTTTTTTTTTTTTTTTCCCCTTACATATTTTCAGTGATCCAGTGCTTGAGTTGTTCCTATTAGTAATTTGGATTCCTGGAGATAAAAGGACCCCCAGACACAGTGCCAGAACTGCTCTGCTTTATGCCAGCTATGAAGTCTAAAGTGTGCAGTGTACAGTTAAAACACAATCCACCTGCACTTGGCAGTCACAGGGATTTTTCCATGGAATAAAGTGGCTGTATTAAGTATATGTATGGGTATACGGGAATGAGGTGAAACCTACTCAAAGAGGAGACTGATTCAGATATCCCAAATTCTAATCGTGTTATTTAACTACTTCAAGAAAGAACTGGATCATTGCTTATTTTATCTGAATTACTTTGTCCATCTTTTGTTCTTTCTTTATTAAACTACAGTTAGTGTCTTGGCAAGTTCTGAACTTCTAGGAGAATCTAACAGCTGCGAATCTTGGGTTCATAACTGGTTACAACGCACAGAGGCAAAAATGCCAAGTTAATGATCTTTCTGAGGAACCACGTAATTTGCTTTCATGATTGGATATATAAACATTAATTAAGTTCTGAAGGGCTTCAGCTATTAAAACCAAGTTAGAAGGAAATACACGACTGTCTGAATGATCATTTCTGCTTTTAACAGGGATGGCCAAAACCACTGGTGACCCTGCTGCTCCCCCACCCCCACCTTGCATAAGGCTGACATATAAAAAGCTGCCTGCCACATTTCTCACAAAGCTTCATTACCATGTGATGGGGACTTAGGGCAGGGACACTTAAATATCTACTTTTTTCTCTACAGTTCAAGTTTTGGAAAGAAGTTTTCTCCAGTATTGTGGTTCAATATTTTACCTGGTAGTTTTTTTATTACTAATATTAAGCATTTACTGAGTGCTTCCACCACGACTGATGCAGTGCCTGAACAGGACAACACAGTGGACGGGGTGTGCACCTGTATGTATGCACACTGGAGGCTGCAGAGACAGGGCTGGGAGAGGTGTTGCAGCAGGTGTACCTGCTGTGCCTGGGAAGCACCTGGCTTCATGGGGCTGTGAGCAGGATGAGGCCCTGCAGCTCTGACCACTAACAACAGGCCGAGACCAAAGACATTTCCCCAGAGCACAGATTTTTATGTCTTTGCACAAATCAAAATTATTAGTTACCAGTCATAACAATTGCCTGTACTTCAGTCTTCCTTGACAGCTGAGTGAAAATCAAACAAACCAGGTCCTTGAGTTACTGCTGCAATGCACAGGTTTGGCGTAAATGAAAAAGCTGCAGTTGTTTCCCATTGGGGCTAATGAGCCTTTCATTTGGGCAAGGTGGTGTGTATCAGAATAGCCATCAACTTCTATTTCCTCACCTAGCTGCCACACACTCGTTCAGATGAGGGCCATAGTTGCCTCTTGGTGGCTGCTGCTGCATTTCTTCAGGCTATGGGGCTGATCTCTGCTTTGACTGAAGCTGTGTAAAGGTGCTTGTGTTTTAATCAGGTTATTTTATGGCCTTCCTGCTTTCTTGTGGGGTTTTTTATTTTCCCTCTTGCTCTGTGTTTTTAAGTACATTCTTTCACTTCAAGAAGATAGAAATATATCCAGGATGAATGATGGCTGTAAGGTAAGAATACCACCATTTCTCATCCTTAGTTTACTGTGACAATGTACTGTTGATACATCTCCTTTAGCAAGCAAAAAAGCAATTTTAGTTTCTTTCAGCTGAAAGTTTTGCAGCATATCAAAACAGTGTTGAGTCTGGAGCAAGAGTAAGAGTGATGGTAGATTCCCAGCCTGCCTGCTGGATGGGAATACAAGTGAGACAGTTTTTGCAAGCTCCTGTGAGTGAACTAAACCTTGAGAAAATATAACCTATTTTTTTTAGGTCTTACTACTGTCCCTGAGACTCTGTTTTATGACTTGTCAAAAAATGAGCAGAACAATAATATAAGGGTATTCCAGTTATTTCTTGCTGCTCTAGTAGAGTAAGAAAGATGCTCAGAGACATAATGTCTAATATATGCTGTGTTCAATCTCCAAATAAATCCAAAGGAAAGGTAACTAGTTTTGTCCCTATAACTAATAAAGCATGTTAGAAAATGGATTATTATTTCTGTTAATTTTATATTTACCCTTTTTGGAGGGGACTTCAGGGGCTCTGAGAGGAAAAGGGTGATGGTGGTTTTCTTCTGCCCAGTCACCTGATTCCCACCCATTATGGCAGAAAAGTGTGAGATGTTCTTTTGAAACTGTATTTCCTCACAAGTCTAACACAGTATGGGATGTGAAAGTTTCACCTGAGGATGTTTCTTCCTTTGACATTACAAACTGGAACCACTGCCTAATCATATCAAGGAGAGAAAGCTTCCTCTTGAGATACAAAGCGAAGAATCAGTCTCAAATAGTTGACTACAGCTTTTCTGGGAGTGGCTGTACCCCACCATCCCCAAAATGTTTAATGGGGAGACCACCAGTGTATTTCTGCAAGTAACAATCATTTAAACCCCTTCCCTGCTTTGCAGGACTTGGGCTACAGAGGCTTGGTTTCTGTAGTGGGTGCAAGCTCCTACCCCCAGCCACAAACACACATGTTGCATTTTGGCAGGCGGAGCTGCTGATGTTCTCCATTAGGTCAGGAAATGTGTGGGGTCTGCCAGTCTCTGCAAGGTAAGTGCTGTTTTGGCCAGTGTCCCAGGTTTGTGGCATCACTGGAGGAGCTGCGGCACAGACAGGAGGTGACGTGGCATCGCCGCTTCCAGCTCTGGAGTCCCTTTTCCTTGTGGCCCCACCTTAGATGTTCCCCATACCTTGTATGGAAGAGTCCTACTGAGCCTGAGAAGGCAGGAGCTGTGAACCAGAGAGGAAACTGTGTTCTGAAAGAGCTTTGGAATATGAACTAGTGGAAAATATACAGCCATTGCTCCTGGGAGAGGGAAGAATAGCAAATAACAGCTGCCTCTGGAAAAATACCTCATCTTCTCCCAGGATGCAGCCCTCAGTTTCTGAAAAAAAAAAAAAAAAAAATCCATGAAACCCAGAATGGCCTCAAAACAGGTAATAAAATAGTTTGGACAATAGCAAGATCTCCATATGAGAACAGATGGAGAAAGTGAAGCCTGCATATTTTACTGAGAAGATGAGTTACAGTGTATGTGGTTTGCATGATGCTAACCAATACAGAGAAATACATGTGGGTTTTCTGCAAGCTTCCTGAGTGCAGTAATGGGGGACTGCTGAAAGAAAAGGGAGGATGAGAAATGAAAGGACAAAAAAAAAAAAAAAAAAGAGAGAAAGGGAATTTTTATCCTTTACATAACTAACCTATGGAAATCCTTGCCGTGAGATTTCTTCAGGAGGTTTGTGTAATTGCAAGTGACTGGCTGGCCTTGAGAGTCCCAAATACTATCCTTAGGGTAGTTCAATAGCTGCATGACCACAAATGATACTGTGACAAGTGAGGGTATATTGGGACCCATCCTCCCTGGAAACCTGGGAAGGTGTTAAACACTGTGCTAGGTGACATGAGGACTGCTGAAAGATTTTTCCTTTCTCTTGCTATTCATAAGACACCAGTAGTTTGAGGGGTTCCAGGTCCTGATTCTCAGTTAGTTGTGACAACACGCAGGAGGTTTGGGGGTTTTCAAATTATTAATTTCATGCCTTAGGATGTGCTTCAGTGAGCAGCTCTCTGCAGACAGATATGGAAGAGGATCATCAGCTCAGCAGATGCTGCCTGTGGTTGTACTCACCTTTCCAAAGAGGCTGAGAGGCTGCTGCTCTCCAGGAGACTGTCTTCATCTCTAGCATTTTATCAGCTTCAGGTGTCCTACTGTCTGTCCCCTCAGAGTCCAAAGTCCATATGGCATGCAAAAATCAGTACTCCTCAGGAGTTCTTTTATTGGGAACTGAAGAGAACTGAGGCTCTCCATCCCTGCCAGAGAAGGGACTTGAAGGTGAAGCATCTCTGTACTGAACCAGAACTGAACACCCAGACTCCATGTCTGTGTTCTACAGAATCTCAGGTACTTTTTACTGACTTGTGCTCTGTGCTACAGAGCATAGAATTCTCCACAGTTGAGAGTCCTCCTGCATCATGGGGCTTGGAGTTCTCTCTCCACACCCATTTTCTGGACAGATAAAAGCACATTTCCAGTAAATGGGAGCAGAGAGGATGAGAAAAGGGTCATGTGAGGATTTTGCTGCCCTTTTTTTCCTCCATTGTTATTACAGGAAAGAGTCTTTGAGATATTCTTTGGCTGAATTCCTTTATAACCCTAATTTGTAACAACATGTCATCTCAGATTACAATTCAGATACTTTTCTGTCAAAAGCAAGGGGAGAGGAAAGGTTGGTGGTAGGAGAAGATATATTGACTTGCTTATATTCTGAAAAGGGTTATATGCTGTAAGGGTTGAGTTTGTACAGTGGGAAGACAAGAAGTTTGGATTTATCTATGCATGTTCTGGACGTGCCTGCACTGTGATGTTTGCAGCTGGGGAGCCAGACCACCAAAGACTTCACGAACTGAGTTGCCACGTTTGTCCAAAAAGCTGGGTAAGTGCCAGGTGTGTTCATCTTCCCTGGCTGGAGCTGACAAGGCAGCTGTGCCAGGTATGGTCAGGCTCACATGCCTGGGAGAGTGGGAGAGCCTCTCTCAGGACAGGCTGTAAGCAATGTGGGGTGAGAATTGTTTACCTTTGTTAAAAAACGCCTGTCATAACAGTCCATCGTTCTGGTCAGTCTATGTCTGGTAATATAAATGTTTAATGAGAGCTTCTAACGCTCCTTTTTTCCCCTCTCTTATGCATCCCAGCATTATTTTATGTTTGCTGAGTCCTGAAGAAATAACGTCACTGACAAAAGCAGGAATAACAAGGATTGTTGTGTACAGCTAAGCATTGCAAAAGGTAATAATTTGGTGGGGGGAATATGAGCTATGAAATCTGTGTTTATGAACTATATTGAAGTACTCTGTATTTATGACCTATCGTTCATACATGAGCTACGTATTTTGAATTCAGAATATGAATTCTGTGAAGCTAGACCCAAATCTGTGTTATAACTTCTGGACAGTAAAGAAAACGAATGCATAAGTGTTTCTGGTGCCAAATTTAACACACACAGTTCTGTTGCTCCAGCATTAGCAGAGTTAGCAGTTTCCCTATAAACATGATGCAAGTCTCTCCATTTCTTTTCAGAGAAATTTATAATTCCATGTTAACACTCTGGAAGAAATAATGTACAGGACAGTCAGGGGAAGTGTGAGACTATGAGAACTGATTGAAAAATGAGAAAACAACAAAAGTGTTCAGGGGATCCCCTTTTACCAGAACTCTTCCACATCCATTTGTAACAGGTTAGTATTTACATTGTATGGTAACAACAAGATGGCACAACGCTTCTGAAAAGAGGATTTTACTCTCCATTCTTTTTCCCTGTCTATGTACTTTCAGCAATTGCTGTAGAAGTGTTCTCTGTGTAAATAAAATTGTGGGGTAGGCAATAGACAGCTTAAGGCTAGAGGACATTCCCATGGCCTCTATACCCTGCCATGGTATTTTTCCCTGCCTAAGGCTACTTAGAACCTTAATCTGTCTTGGACCAAAAATGCTTACAATGTGGAGATGGGTCTAGCTGATATATTAAAACCAGATAATCTCCAGCTATTTGAAATGTCCTGATAAGTCAGAATGTTACAAATTTTGCCAAGGTTTTCTTAAACTGCAGTAGCTAGAACTTGAATATCAGCATAGGAATTTCTTTTTAAAATGCTGGTGCATATTGAGGGTTGTAACACCTCAGTGGGGTGGAAAATAGAGCTTTAAGGCAATTAGGTGAAAGCCAGGAAGGATACCTCCCTGCAGTGGATTATGTCATGACCATAATAGAATGGTCTAAGGAATCAAGTGAAGGGGTCAGGAAGATAAAATCTGAGGTTTTATTAGTCTCACTTCTGCTTTCATCTCTTATGTTTTCTTTGCAGTTACCAGTTTCCTTTTCAGGAGTTTTCCCTGATGGTCCAGTGGTTGTAGCTGGCAATGCAGTGTACAGGCATTAAAAATTTTCATCTCCAGAGTCAGTTACAGAGAAAAATTGTTTGATGTTACTGACAGACTAAGCCTGCTATCCCTGCAGCTGATGCTCTGTGCAAAAAGTCTTTGAAGCTGCTCTTATTTTTACCTAGTGTAGTAGTTTGTGTTGTAATGGTGGCTGCAAAGCTAGAAACCTTGGATTTCTTCAGATCTCCTAAGTGACATCTGTAAGGATGTTGCAATACTGGGATATTTTTGCACTTTTCCTTTGTAATTTTTACCACTTTCCTTTAAGAACATGTAACAGGATAGATTATTAAGTGTCAAAAAAGACACATTAAGCCCTCAAGAATTAAGTGAGTCATGGTTCAGCCCACTTTTTATATGCTTGGTTTCTCCTTAGTTTGGGAAACAGGGTAGGGTAATGGTTTCTCCAAAATTTCCATGAGACTTCAAAATGCTTTGCTCCATGAGACTTCAAAGTGCTTTGCAGAAACAAATTATTTCTAACTCAAGTCAATTATTGAAGTTTCTTTTCTCCCTCTGAGCCTGTTGTCTACACCTTCCCCCAAAGAAGGAAGAGATGGTGGCAGCTCCACACAGCAACACTTTACATCGTCAGATCTGTATCTAAAATAGGTGAATTACTTGCCCCCTGGTGGCTACAGTGGAAGTCTGGGACATTATCTTAGAGGAGGACCTAACTTTTTGCCCAGTAGAGGTCATAGAGTGAATTGGTCACTGTGTAGGAGAGCAGTCTGTGCACCATTCCCATCAGATAATGTGGTCCATCAAGGCTGAGCTTGAGAATGAGCAGAGTATTTTTAGCTTTGCTTGGAATTAATTTCTGATAATCTAAATTACTGTGAAATTGACTGGAAGGTTAATGTCTATGCTGGTCTAGCAAAGGCCAGACAAGTGCATCTGTTTTTTTTTAAAGATGCCCTGCCAAGGAAGCCAGAGAAGAGCTGAGGCTGGGTTTTGTCATGGAGCACAGGATTTTAAACTGTGGATTAAAAATGAAAACTGCTGAAAATAATTAAAACCAGACGAGTAAAAACATGTGGGCAGGGGCTTATGTGTGGAGGGTAGGAAGGAGATGACTATGCAGAGTAAAGGCAGAGGTAACAGTTTGCATTGTGAACTGGATCTGGCGAGGAGAGAGCGTTTTGGTAGCAGGTGCCTGTTAGATCACTTGTACACTGAACTTGTGCTCCTCACCCCAGTGGACTGGGGAGCTGGACTGGTCATTGGAAGCTACATCCATAGGGGTGGCACTGGGTAAATGTGCTGCTCCTTGCAGTCTTGGACAGGATGGTAAAGTTTTTATCTTCATTGAGAGCTTTCAGAGCTACAAAGCAAAACAAAAGCATGAGATCTAATGACAAACAGAAGCCTGGCTGTCATTTCAAGGTGATGTCTGAACTCCTAGCTAGGCTTAGATCTCTAAAGGTGGTTGCTACAGTTTTGATTCTTGGTATTTTGCTTAGAGCTACTCAGTTCAGAAAGTCCATGTCGGACTTGTAGAAGCGAGGAAGACTCAGCCTGCTTGAGAAGTAGAGACACTGCACATGCTTTTGTCTTTCCCTGATCATTCCAAAAACTGAATATTTGAGCATCATCTAAGAAGAGAGACTGTCCTTCATATTCTGAAAGGATGAGGAGGACCAGCTGACTATAACAGAGTGAAAAGAGCTCTGTTTTTTTAGCATGTGTGGGTAGACCATAGCTCACAGCCACATGAGCTGATCTGTGGGCCTTTTCTAAATATGTTCTGTCATGGAGGGTATTATTCCTTTGTGCAGTATGCGGTTCAAAGGAGCAAAACTGTAGCCTAAGGTCTCTAAGTCACTGCAGATACAAAGATTCTACTCCAAGTGAGGTGGTCCAATGGAGTATTAAGGTCTTCCTTTCTCCATGTTTCAATATTTATGCTTTCCTGTGTGTTATTGCCATCAGCTGCTGAGCTAAAACGTGAGAAACCGTTTTATGGAAGAGAGGACAATGGGAGACAGGCAGTATCTAAAAGAGCGACTGCTTTCTGTGAATGCTAATAAAAGTGCACCTCAAGATTTTCCTGACAATTAAGTATTTGAATGAAACCTGAAATTTGCTTCACATCTGCTCCATCTCCATTAAAGTCTGTGTCCTTTTAGTATTTTAATAAAGGTATTTCCTGACAAAAAGGAAAAAATTAGTTTTCAACAGCTGTTTTGCAAAAGGTAACTCATGAACTTGTAAATATTTGCACTGAAAATATAATGTTGAGTTGCATTAGCAGATGGTACTCAAAAAGCAGTTACAGGTATTTCATTATCAAAATGTAAGGATGAGTTGCATGAAGTTCCACAGGGGATTGCTCCAGGTCTGGTAATATTCACTAAATTCATTAATGAGCTGGATGATGGCACAAAGAGAATTGTTATTAAATTTGCAGATAATTTCAAGCAGCAAGAGACTGCAAGCACGTTAGAAGCCAGGAATAAAATTCAGTGATCTTGATAAATTGCAGATATGATCTGAAAAATGTGGGTAGCATTCAATATGAATAAGAGCCACATTTAGACAGGAACGAGGAACTGCAGGAACCCAGGACAGCAAGGAACCATTTTCACAGCAGTTCTGAGGGAAAATATTTAGCAAGCATCCTAGACCACAAATTGAACAGGAGGCAATAATGCTGGGCTGGTGCAAAGAAGGGGAACGTCACCCTGGGCTGCCTGTGCAGGCTCAGAGTGCTCTGCTTGGTGCTGGCGAGGCATCAGTGAGAGTGATGTGGATGCAAAGAAAATGTGGAGCAGCTGGAGATGGTCCAGAGGCAGGCAACTGGAATGGTGAAGCATTGAAAAAAAAATAACAGGCTGGAAGGAAAGAAAATTGATGCTGCCTAATCTGACGCAGAAGAATGGGTAAACGTCTTAAAAAACATGAAATTCTGCTCTGAAGAGAACAGTGATAACCTGCCTTCTACATTCATGATGGAGGACAAGAAATAATGGGCTCCAATTTTAACAAGAAAGATTAATCTTCAATATTAAGATGAAACTTTATCCAGATGGTGTTTCACTAAACAGTAGAATAAATTTCCTGGAGTATCTATGGCATTTCCATCATGGAATAGCTCTAAGGTCTTGTCAGGAGTAACTTAGGCATAGCTGAGCCTACCTTGAGCAGAGGGGCTGACTCGGTGATGTTCAGTCCCCTTTTGCACTACAATTTGACAATAGAAAGCAGACATCTGCCCCTCCCAAAAATTTACATGTTTAGTTAAAATTAACTATACTATTCTGAATATGCATCACTGCAATCAGCTTGTGGGGAATTTAGCCTTCAGTCTCTAAGAATGTAAGCAAGAACAAGCTGAAAATTTCAGAATTTGTAACTTGTCAAAATTTGGGCAGATTTTCACAGAACAGCATATCCTTGTCACCAAGGCCCATCTCCCTGATACATTTTTAACAATAGCCCCAAAACATGGGCATACTTAGTTATAAGAATATATTTAACATGGGCAAAAGCCATTTTTTCATCAAATCTCTTTGGAGTCAGTTAAACTGATTTTGCTGGAACATTATTTAAAAAAAAAAAGGAAAACAAGAAGCCAGCCTTGTGCTCTTCAATAAGCAGAAATGTTTCAGCCCAAGCAGTGGAGGAATGGCAGAATTTCATCCACACCTGCCATTGCTATTTACCTGCAAGTGGATTTGAGGACTCATAGTTTCATTAGCATTTATAATGTTGAAATCCTGACATGAAGTGTATTACATCTCGGAAAAGATTTGTGGAGTTGTTAATAGTGATGCAGATTTGAAGCAGTTTCTTGGATAACTAGGAAAAAAATAACCCATGCTTCTTAAAATGGTCCCTATGCATTATTTTGAATTGTGTGTTGTGCAAATTTGTTGTTCTCATGCTCTAATAGAACAATTTGAAATGTGTTTTAATTGAATCAGGCTGTATTAGTCTTTTTATTCTTATAGCTTAGTAGGCTGAGTATTGAAGTAAGGAGGGTGTTTCAAGGGGAGAGCTGCCTGTGGAGTTCTTCTGGACAGAGAGGTGGGAGAAAAGACCAGAACTGAGCCCTGGGATCTATCTCATATTTTGTACTGCTGAGATTTGCAAAAGTGCCATCTGGACTCCTGGCTTTGTAGTCAAGGGAGGTTCACAAAGCTAAGGAAGGTTGCCTCATTGGACTGCAGTAGAACCTTCTTACGGTCTTCTTGTGCTGAGCAGAATGAGTGAGTCTTTCTGGCACAGCTCTGAGCATCTGAGGTGATGCTCCAGCTTTGAATCTCCAGCTGTTTCTACCCACCATCATCTCTAGTGAGAGCCTAGAAAAATCAAGTTTCCTAAGCTAATATCTGTTTTTTTAGCCCTTCTGCCTCCCACCTCCTACTCACTTTCATGCATGCTGCCCCCTACTCAGCCAGATCTCCTCCATACGCAGAACTTTCTCATCAGCAGACAAGCTGGAACAATAGTTGAAATATAATTCACTAATAATCACTTGAACTTGAAGGTGAATTTTAGGGACTTCTGTTATTCAAATTGTAGAAATCTTTGATTTTACTGCTGTTAAAAAAAAAAAAATCAAAATTTAAGTAAGTGAATATTCACAAAAAGCAAATGTCAAATGTTAAACTCCCCTGCCAAAACCAGAAATTGCACTGTGATGCTTAGCTACATAAGTTAGCCAAAGAGGGATAAGTGGCACCGTGTGATTTAGAGAAATCATCAACACCCTGTACAATTTTCATAACTATTAGAGAAAAGATTTTTATATCTAAAATGTGTGTGTACACAAAATGAATATATATAGATACACAAACATACAGACATGCGTTTTGGTACTTGAACTGTGTTGGTGGGTACTGTACATCATCCAAGTACAGAAGAGAAACATGTTTTATGGTGATGTTTGCAGTTTGTTCCATATGCTAAATGCTTTTTCAAAAGCAGGAGATGATATAGTTTCTTCTGTGACAAATACATAGTTTAATAAGATGTAGATAAATTGTGGTGAGGAAGGAATACAGCATACAAACAGCATGATCAGGGCTATGAAAGGCACATGCTGCATCTTGCTAGTTTTAAGGGTTTTTTTAAACACATTTCATGCCTTCCTCCACACTTCAGGTTCCTCATTCCCACTGTGCAGCATCTCCCATCACAGCTTATGTAATTAATCAGCATAAAACCTATTTCAAACAGAAAAAAAAGTCCAAAGGAAACTTTTGCAGTATTGCAGAGGAAAGTAGCCAAGGATGTTGTGATTCATTCAAAGTATTCCTTGTGCACCTTTTCCAGTCAGCAGGTGAAGACTGACTGGAGAGAGCCTGAACTCTGTGGGAATTCACACAGTTCTGTAACTTGGTGCTGTGAGCTTTCATATTATTTGGACACTCAACATAGCAGAAGTGGAGGCTCTTTACAAGTTCAGATCAGATGGCTGGTCTCTGGGCAGAAGGCTGTTCTTGACTTGTTCAGGAAAGAAGAAATGTTGTTAGATATCAGGGAACTGATCTCCTGGTGAACTGGAAGAAGTGGTGGAGACATCTTAGCAGAATACTAGCTGTTACAGAAAAACATAAAATCCCCTCTAAAGACCCACCTTTAGCACAGGAAAGAATGAGACTGTGCTAATCTCTTCATTCAGTCTCAAATCAGTGCTCTGATTTGTTCAGATATGAGATTTCCAAGGCAGGAGAGAAAAGGATGCGTCTGCTATGCTTAAACAAGACAACCAGCTTACTGAGGAAACTGAATATTTCCCCTTCTGATTGGTTGTATTGATCTTGGCCCATTTTAGGACTCAAGGTAAGACAACGTGAAGCAAAGATTCTTACAGAAACCTCTGTTTAATACTTCCAGCAAACAAGGTCTTCTGGGCTGTCCCAAGCGTATTTGCAAAGACTGTGAATTTGGCTTTCCCACAGTGTTCTTTGTTGACAAAATTGAACAGAGGGACCATTACTAATGTTGTTCTGATATTTTTAGCTTCGTACAAAAAAAAAAAAAAATCCTTAATGCTTTTGGTTTTGTCATTACCCTAGACTCAAGGCACAACCTCTTCCATGCCTGAAATTCATCACCATGGGTTTTGTTTGTTTTCCTTCCCTGATGGTAACAAGGCACGGAGAAGTTTGTCAGAAGTCACGCAAAATTTAAGAAGCATTAGAGCTGACACAAATTCCATGTTTGCAAAGACAGCTGAAATCCCTTTGCACAAAGGGAAGAATTCAGTGAAGCTCAACGAGGCCGGTGCTTGCTGGCTCTAAATGTTTCTTATTAAGTTGTCTTTCTTCTTTTAGCGTGCATAATCTACATCCTTGTAGATGCAGAAGTACACATTTGTCTTGATGCTGTTTAACTCATGGCTCAGAAACAGTCAGTGTACATTACCTGTGTTCTTCAGCCTGATGTGTTCAATTTCTGCAAAACACATTAACGTGGATCAATGGAAATCTTGTGTGGGCTGAGATCCCCATGGGACAATTCTCCCTGGAGAAAAGCACTCACACTCATACAAACCCAGCATATGTGGCAGCATCCCTGCACTGGCTGTCCCTCCACAGAAGGGGATGCAGGAAGGACCTGTCATCCTTGACTCTCCAATGATAAAATTTCCTGGTTGTTTCTGAGATGGAAGTGGAAGGAGGCACCATCTTGCTGCAGATCTCACATGCATGGCTGAAATCAACCATTTTTCTAATTGCTCCCTTTTTCTACTGAATCCATATGGAACGTAGCACACACAATGGAGTATTAGGGGTTTTAAAAGTATACTTCCTTAAAGACAAGCTAGGAATCACAGAGGGGCACCATGACACGCTAGTTGAGGGTACCATCACTTGACTTGCCAGTTGTTGGTTGCAATGACAAGATGCAGAATTGGCTTTTTCCTTCTAGCAGGTGAAGTAAGGTAAGCAAAATTAGTG
>NW_008614300.1:0-4065 GCF_000691845.1 Merops nubicus | reverse complement strand
CTGCTGAACACTAGTGTGAGTCTGTACTGCTTGTGAATGCAAGTCAATCTATCCACCAGTTTTATACAGATAATTGAATGTTTACAAAACAAAGGATCCTTCTGTAAAGAGGCTGAGGAATCCAGAACTGCTGCTACAGCCTGATACTCAAAAATGTGCCATGAAATAAGCAAAGGGCTTTGAGCTGATATTTAAAAAAAAAAGATCTTTAATATGTGCCATAAAAGATGTGCTAAACCTTCTTAAGACTACAAAGAAACTGTGCCATAATGACTGCATGAAACAGAATAGGAGAGAAGAATTAATCCACCAGCTAAGGACTCACTTAGTTTGCTTTAACAAAGTCTGCGAAGCCTATTGCTCTGTCACTCTAATGATGTAGGCTAAGACACAGGAGATATGAAAAGCCAAGACATTGAAAGCTGTTGTAAAACTAGGTCACTCTTAAATTAAACATTTTATAAAAAACAGAACCTACCTTGAACAACTCTGAAAAAGCTCTTTGCTCTTCTCATGCACTCAGCCAGAGAGAAGCACTTACTCCACGTCCTTCACAGGGAAAAAGCACTGGCTTAGTGACGTCTTGGCACCCACCCTCAAGCTAGCAACTCCATTTTTATCTTGTAATTAACAACTATGGAATATTTATGAAGTATGTGCTATGGGGCTGACCAAATCATTGACACTGATGGTTTGCAAAGTGAAAGGAAAGCACCAGCCCTACCTCAGAGCACTGCAGCCACGCCGGCTTCTGCTTTTCAGGGTTTTCTTCAAGCACCAGGAAAGGAGGATGCTACTGCCAGAAAATTAGCTGTATCTACTCCTGCTTTATGTCCTTCAGACAATCCCGGGAGAACATGCTGTGCTATGACTCTCTTCACCGTGTGAAGCAGCTCTTGAAATACCCTGGAGATTCCCACTGTTGAGCTGTAAGAGAGCCCAGGCCCTGTGAGCATGTGCAGCTCTAGAGTCAGAGCCACTCTAAGCACTGGGTCAAAGTTGTACCATTCAAAGCTGATGAAACGACCCTTTAACAGACAGGAGGATAATACAACCTTAGGAGAGAGTTACTAGATGTGGGGTAAGTTTTCTACTCCTGCAATCTTCAGTAAAGATAGGATAACCTTATAGAAGGTGTGTTTTAGTCATTGTAATCAACCTTTATGATTAAGTAAAGCTGGCCAAATATTTTCAGTGTGTTCAGAAAATTAAAATCCATTGTGGCTTCTTTTGGTTTTAATGATGTATCATCAGATGTTCTATACCTGCTGTGGACCATGGTCTCTTCTCCTTTAAGATCTCATGACAAGGTACAGTGGAGAGGTGACAACAAAACTCTGTCCTCCTGGCTGGAAAAATGCGTAGCAGACCCTCACTACACACTCTTCCCCAGTAGCTACAGAGCATAACAGAGCATTTCAGATGGAAGGTCTTTTTCTGGGAACATTTCTGTATGTGCTTAGTTCTACATCGGCTCAAGATGTCCCACTGATCTAAATGGAGCTACCCCTGCATCTCTAATCATACTCATCAAACCACTGGACTTTCCTGCTGGGAAAAAAAAGTTAAACTGAGAAGCAATCCCCATGATGAACCAAGTCTGACTGCAATGCTTTCAGCATAAGGATCAATGCAGATACAAACCTGGCTTGGTTTATTTGGGCTTTAATTATGTTTAGTTTATTTTAGTTGTTAATGTGTGAAATAAAAAATGTTGCTATGCCACTTTTCCTATAGCAGTTGTTACTTCAAGAGACCAAAGAGTAGTTGTTACTGGAGAGAACCCCCTGGACAAAGATTCATTCAATTATAGTATAAGATGTAGAAATAAGACATGAAATATTACCCAAAACTGAAATACCATTTAAGCTATTTCTATTTATCATTCACCTTTCCTTATATTTGTTCTTTTTGTTTACAATTTCTTTTGTTGAGCACAGTTTAAAAAAGCACAGTGCTCACTTTTGCTTTAATGTTTCCAGCCAACATCCTTTCTCAGCATCATGTGCTGCCATAGTACAGTAATACTCAGCCTGGAAACACTGCCAGGAGGCATACCCATAATTTCTTTGAATTGTGATATTAATACACATGTGAAATATTTTCAGTCCTGTATTTTGAGAATGGCATTTCTATAGCACTTGCATTTTATTCTGAGTTAACCCGATATATTTAAGTGCTTAGACCTCTTGACTACTATGTGTACACTCCTTTGAGGGAGCTGGGAGAACACAGACTGTGTAGAACAGAGGGGAAACAGTTTTTCCCTGAATAGACCTGGTATAAGACACTGAAATATTTCATCCTTGATGTTACCTGAAGTTACATCCCATCATACCTTGATATAACTACTGATTTGAAATGCTTTGCTGAGAAAATTCTTTGCCAAAAAAATTATCCATGTTTCATTGCAAGCCCCTCTCTCTCCCTTTGCCAGGAAAGTTTCTGTGGCAAATAATGTATAATGTGCTTAGGTTTACCTGAAGGGAATGACAAATAGCTGAAATTCAAACTCGATAAAAATGGAAATCTTTTTAGACTAATTTTATTTCAAAAAAGTATCCCAAAAATATCCTGTGATGTTTCAGAGGAACAAAGAAATCAGGCAAGGTCCACTAACATCAGAACATTTTAACTTCCCACGGAAGGAAGTGAAGAACAGGGACACCACACAAGGGCTTTTAAAAGTAGCCCTTCGACTGTGGAGCTCACAGCCTTACCACAAAGAGGTTCGGCTGCAATAATGTTTGATGTGAGGAAAACAAACCTTGGCTGTGCAGAAAATTCTGGCCCAGAGATTGGGCACGGATGCCTGTTGTGAAGATCTAGTGCTTTCCAGCATAGCTGTCTAAGACTTGAGGGTCAGTTTTGGGCAAGGTGGGTTTAACTTGCCTTCTAGAGGAAGAGGCAAGGAATAAAGATGTATCCCATCCAGTAAAGAAATTGCTGGAGAATATCCATAGGAAGTATGCAAGCTATTTTGCACAGCTAATTAATGTATGGAAAACTGAATGTGAGCAGGCAAAGGGCAATGTCTGCTCACAGCCCAGGCAGCCAACCACATCCTGGGCTGCATCTAAAGAAGCATGGCCAGCAGGTCCAGGGAGGTGGTTCTGCTGCTCTACTCTGCTCTAGTGAGACCTCACCTGGAGTGCTGCGTCCAGCTCGGGAGCCACCAGCACAAGACCTGTTGCAGTGGGTCCAGAGGAGTGCCACAAAACTGATCAGAGGGATGGAACATTTCCCCTGTGAAGAAAAGCTGAGAGCTGTTCAACCTGGAGGAGAGAATGCTCTGGAGAGACATTATTTTGACCTTTAAGAACTGAAAGGGGCCTATAAGAAAAATGATTACAGTCTTTTAGCAAAGCCTATTGGAACAGGACAAGGGGTGATGGTTTTAAACTAAAAGAGGGGAGATGTAGCCTAGATATAGGAAGGAAATAATTTACAATGAGAGTGGTTAAACACTAGAACAGGCTTCCCAGAGAGGTGGTAGATGCCCCAAACCTGGAAACGTTCCAGGTCAGGTTGGATGGGGCTCTGAGCAACCTAGTCTAGTTGAAGATGTCCCACCTCACTGTAGGGGAGTTGGAACTACGTGACCTTTAAAGGTCCCTTCCAATCAAACCATTCTATGGTTCTATCAGCTCATCCTAGCCCACAGCAATGGCTTTGCCCATGTGACAGGCCTGCTCTGGGTCTCCAGGTGATGTTGAGGCTGTGGTGCCTGTTCTGATTGATGATGGTGTGCGGAGGAGCCCTGCGCTCCTCGTGACCCCGGGCATTAGCTGAGAAATGCTGGGTGCTCGAGAGTGTGACCCCCAGATAAGGCTTTTAAGGCCAAAGATGGCAGAATTTTGCCCAAGGCTTAAATCACACGATACAACACGTTAGTAAGAGTGAAGAGCGATGTGAAGCTCGCCTTCGGGTCCCTGCCTTCCTTCAGAGCCGCGCCGAGTCGCGCCGAAGCAGCCGAGGTGTCGGGACGGGGCTGGGGAGGGGAGGGAGGGGGCTGAAATGTCCCCGCGTCACCGGCCGCGGGCGGCGGGCTCAAAAGCGGGGGGA
>NW_008614299.1:71547-75364 GCF_000691845.1 Merops nubicus | reverse complement strand
TTTTTTTTTTTATAGATTCTCCATTTCTTTTTTAATATCTCCTAACATTCAATTTGCTTTCTGAGAGCTACAAATGGCATCTATTTCACAGGATAATTTCTAGTATTCCCTATTGTAACTCTAACTCTCCTCAATGATTAGAGTTAGCTTAAAGTACAACAGTCAGCATTAGTTTAGAGGATTTCCAGAACCCTCCTCCCCCATTTACATCACTTGATATTTATCTACCCATGGTCTTATCACTCGATCATGTACTTCCAGATGGATTTTTGGCATCTCATCATGCTCAGCCTTCATCTTTAGCCCCTGAGTAATTTAGTAAGATCAGTAGCATGTTCTTATCAGTCTGTCTCCATTCTTATACTATGACTTTTCTCAGTTTTTCCTAGGATTGATGTTAGACCCCAATCTATCTGTCGAGTGGAGTGCCCCTTGTAGATCTATAGTATTAGAGACTGCTGAAATGCCTTGGAAAGCATCTTTCCCTGCTAGGATGAGTGATGTGGGAAGAGAACTAGAAAGAAATTTCCTCTTATTCCTGGAAATAAATTACAATTGTTCTTCAAGTCTGCAGACGTCTGGCTATTACATCATCTGAGGCTCTGGTGCTTCTAGCTAACAGTCACTAACAAAGGAGATGCATTTCCTTCAAGGAACTTCACCATTTACACATCTGATGTTAATTCTTGTTGGGCCAAAACAAGAATAAGAAGAAGTGACTTTTCCAGTTTATGTTTACTTTTTCCCAGGCCACAAAACTTCCATTGACTGTGAAACTTAAATTTACTGCGTAACAAATGCCTGCTTTCATAATAGGTTAATAAAGCTGTTTCATAAATAATAGCACTAGAAGCTACAACTGCCAACCTAAGGAAAAAATAAAACAGTACAAGCAACATTCGGTTTTAATCTGATTCTTTATTAAATATTTATCACAGCATCTGAGAACTGCAGAAATTTGGTTCTCCCCAGCTGGTCATTCTGAGATGTCGAAGCCAGCAAAGAGATGTCAAGAAGGATATCTTATGCCTCCTGGGAGTTATCAATCACACTTTGAGAGTGCAGTTGGGTTGTTTGCTCCTATTTCCCCATCCCTGAGGCAGGGAAAATGTTCCCTAGCTCCCTCACATGGGAGCAAGCGTTCATTTACAGAGCATAGTGGAAAACACAGAAACCTGGATCAACAGCAGTCCTGCCCAAGCTTGGTAGTTATAAATAAAATGACCCAGGAGCAAATCCCTGGGGTGACAGGGCTTGTTGCCCCATGGCATCTGAGCTGTGGGGCTGGTCCCTGGGTTCCAGGAGCCTGGGAGCAGTGCTCAACCCCACGTGTCCACTCTCCCCACCCTGAGCATCATCCAGGGAGGTTTCTTGACGGGCAGAGAGCGTGGCTGAGCAAATACACACGTTGAGCCAGGACGGGGAAGCAAACGCTCTGTTGATTACTATCTAAATATTGCCCCCTTTGAAGTGAGCAGGTCTGTGTTTGGGGAGGATCGAATACTCTCCTCTCACAGTTTGAGGCACCTCATGAGTTATTTTGTGTTCTCGCTGTTGCGAACATTGCAAAGGGCTAAACAAGGTAAAGGGCAGGGGAAGGTGTTAAGATACAGGCGCCCTATGGTCAGCAGCTTGCTGGAAAATGCCTCTGCTGTGGCACAACACAGCCAGCAGCTGCTGGGTGGGGAGGGCAGGAGGGTCACCCTGCCCTCTGTGGCCCCTTCTGCACTGCCCCTGCCCAGGCAGCACTAAGAGTCAGAGCCCAGGTGGGATAACGTCTAGGGAAAGTCTCTCTGCAGTGCACCAACCCCCCCTGCTCCTTTATGGAGTTTGAGGAGCTGACATTCAAGCTTTATTCCTTCCTGGGAAGGCTTTTTTTCTTTTCCTTTCTTATTCCCCATCGGGCAAAGAGTAGAGTAATAAAGTCAGGATGAGAGGACTTGCACACATGAAGAATCTGGTCAACGCTGCATCCAATCCCTGCCACACAAGCACAATGCCCTGCATTTAAAGGGTGTGATTTGGAAATAAGCCTTTTTTCCCCTACAATTCATTCAAATTCTCTTCTTTTTCCCTAAACATCTGCAACACGGAGAAGTCAGTGGGTGTCAGTGTCATTCAGGATCAGGCTGGGACAAGCAGGGCTCTCCTACGTCAGTGCTTTTCAGGGGTTTACCACATTTGGATGCAGCGTGGAGTCAGAGATCTGGGATAAATTGGTCTTCCTCATCTTCTTTTTTTGTGCCACTGAGATGTAAAACAGAAAGCATCAGCTCACAATAAATTCACAGATGTGTTAAGTAACACACAATGGAGGTCCTTTCAGCAAACTGTCAAAAGGAAAAGACTGCACTGGGAGGAGGAAAGGGCAGGCTGCCTCTCTGCTGAATTTGGCAGATTGGATGCTACATCTGCTCCCCAACCTATTACAACCTCATTTATCTGTTTCATCCCCATCCCCTGTCCTGCTTCTGCTGCAGACAGTGGCTGTGTGAAGATACACATAAGGATAAGGGGCTTCAGCCTCTCCAGGGGTGCTGGAGCTGCAGTAACAATGCCAGGGCTGAGAAAAGCTTCTGAAAGTTTAAGGGGTTTGCCAGGTACTGGAACAAAAAGGAGAGAAGCTTTTGGGTCATGTAAGGACCTTTTTCTTACCCACAATTAAATCAGCTATTTGGCCTTTTCTGCGGTGCCGCCCTCCAGAAAGAACAACACACGACTGGTTGTGTCAGGATCAAGTGTAACAGGCAAAGGGAAGAAAAAGGACATATCTATGGCTCTGAGCCTGCAGGAAGCTTTTCCATGCCATACTGAAGGCTTGGACTGCTGTGCCCTCAGCAGAGCTACTGAAGGATATGTTTTTTATGGCTAGAGATCGTGTTCTTCCGCGTATGAAAACTCAGAGATAAAAACACCTTTATTTGCAAGCGTTAGAGCAGAGAGGTTGCAAACTGTGTCCTTGAGCCAGGAAAGATCTCTGTGCTGGGCTAGGAGCTGAGTGAGAAGTCAGTGGTACTGAGTATTCTCTTGGGAATGGTCCACCACATTTTGCCCTGACACTTCTGGCCTTTTTTGCACTTTTTGTCACTGGAAGGCTGTGAATTATGCCTGCATAAACCCACAGCAAGAACAGAAATTATGTAGAATCAGCTTTTCACTCACCCCATACAAGCTTGATCCTTAACCATCTCTTCAAGTGAGTTTTTGGGGTGACCCACCTGACTTGGAAAGTGATGGGAGATGGATCAGGTGATGAGGAAGGTGATGATGAATTAACATGTGCAAAAAAACGATTCTGTTTTGGGACATCTAAACAGCAGTGGTGTTTTAATAGCTTTCTGTCTGAAAAATGATCTGAAGGAGATTCCTGAAACGAGTGAAACCCCATAACAGGAGCCTCCCTCCAATTTTTTCCTCCATAGTGGGACAACAAACGTGTCTAGCTGGGAGTCTTGCCACTTTGCTTCCTTCCATGTAGAAATAAGGGCAAGGTTGAGAACCGAGGTTGTGAATCCCTGCTGTACCCCTGGAAAGTAATAATAGCAGCATCAGTAATAGCTCTTAAATCAGGAGGACTTGCTGCAGCCCTCTCCCACGGGGCTTGCATGACAGCACTTAACGTTCACGGGAATGACATGTTCCCAGCAAGAACATTCTCATTTGCATTATGGCAGGACACGGAGACCCAAGTTAGATTTGGAGTGTTGAGCAAACCTGATGTGACAACATCGGCCTTGTTTCCATACTGTGTTTAGTCTGAGCTCCACTTTTTTTCAGACCCTCCTCCCTGCCCCGAATGAAAGCTCTGTGAAAAGGC
>NW_008614299.1:56832-71516 GCF_000691845.1 Merops nubicus | reverse complement strand
AGCAGGAATACAAGTGTGAAAGTGAGAGAGGAAAGGAGGCAAAAAGCACTTGAACCTTCATTGACACCAGAATTCCTGTAAACCCTCAGAATTCTCCATTTTCTAATAAACGTAGTGAGATTTCAGGCTACTCTGTTAATTACCAGAGCGTGGAAAGATCTCTTATATGAGTAATATCATTGTCTATTTTGGAAAAATAATCAAATCAAAGCCAGGGTAGAAATTCTTTAGGTTTTTCTGTGCTAGGTTATGTTTTCTGTGCTTTATGGACAGATGGGTGAGAAATAACCTGACACGTTGTGTTAGCCACAAAGCCAGTGATGAGTCCAAAGGCCGTGGAGAAAGATCCCACTATCAGCCCAAAAGACACCCTCCAGCTATAGTCTAAACTATTCCATGAGTAACTATTCCTGATTTTGCAAAATGATAAAATTCACGTTCTTATGAAAGTGCAGCCTCCCACTTGTAAAGAGTCCAGTGTTCAGATCCAAATCCCTCTGCAGCAGATAGAAATAACTCATTAAACTTCAACATGGCTTGGATCAGTCTCCTACCCAGGAAACTCCTTAAAACAATGCTGAGATTTCACATATGTACAATCTATAGAATTAATCTCAGTGTTTTATTTGTGTAGGTAAAAGCTGAAAAGCAATGAAGCTGATCTAGTCCCAGGAGATAGAAAAATAAGGAAAAAACTATATACAAATAGAGAACAATTCTCCTCATGGGATAAACATTTCAAAATATAGGACTACCTTAATGCACTTAATAATTTTATGAGCACAAATCCAACAAGAGATAACAAGACCTTACTTTTAATTCAGGTATATACCTTTTAAAATGCTTCCCCTAATTATAAAGCTGTTCTTATGAATATGAAGTGTGCACAGGAAGTTAAAGTGCTATAGTCATTAAAACAATCAGAAAATATTATGAATTTTAAAGAAATCATTCAATGTGTTCTCTTTGTGTTCAGCTTGAAGGTTACCTAGCAATCATTTTAACTACAGGAAATTAGAAGGAAGATTATTTTTTTATAGACTTTTACATATTTTTTTCCTTCTGAAACAAAATAGAAAATAAAGATCTATATCTTTCACTGCAAGAAATAAGCCATTAACTGTAGTAATGTTGTACAAATTATAGACAACTAGAAGTAGGTTTGTAATAAAATATAATGGAACAATTTTCTGCTTTTCATAAATAAATATAAAACAACATAGCAAAAGGTTTTCATTATTCATGATTTTTTAAAGTACAATATTGTGATTTTAAAGCAGAGCTGATATCTGCAACCTTGAGAGTCATCTAATATCTTTACTAGAGTTTGTATCCCTAGAGCTCACAGGTTGTTTATGTTATTTTACTGAGAAGAATATTTTATAAAGTTCAGGTTCTGTATTGTGGCTGTTAGTGAGCTCCGTGATTTACGACCGATTTTGTTTTTCAGATCAGGGCTTGTGTGTTGCAGAGAAATATTTTGCCAACGTTGTTATTCAATGTTTAAATTCCATTTCAGCGTTAATGTATTTTTAAGGAGGGAGGCTGAAGAACAGAAACAGCATGTATTTTTTTGAAAACTATACAGCCTTGTATAGTTTTCATGCACAGCCTAACATTCATCACCATCTCCCTGATGCTTTATAACCACTAATGTTATTATTCCCTTTTTTTTTTTTAATTTTTTTTTAGGGAGAAATATTAATGAGATATCATTTCCCTGCTTTTGTAAAAATCTCTCTCACGTTGCTTGTTCAGTGGGTAAAAACTCAAAAGCCAATAAGTAGCGAGACCACCACTGAAACCCCAGACTCTGACTTTCAGCTCTGTAAACTCACAAAACAAGCTTCACATTTCACCCTTGTTCCCTGGGTTTGCTTCAAGCTGCACCGAATTTCAGGAGCAAAAATTCTTCCCATCCCTCACTTTCACCATCAAAGGATCCAATACGTTAACGACTGAAGCAGAGTGCAAAAAAAACCCACAAACAAACAACTGGGCAAACTATTAAACACCAGCGAAAAAATGGTTTTAGACATCAGATTTCCTGAGCTTTTTCCCCCCTCTCTTGCTGCACTACTTACTTGTAATTACGTCTGGGGCCATTCCTTCCTATTCCACAGGATAAACTGGAATATACTGCTCGGCAGTTTTGTCTCTAGCTCTTTAAACACTAGAGACCTTATAAGCAAACAACCTTTTTTTTTTTCTCCTGCCTGTTATGAAATTTTAATGATCTTCCAAAGCTTTCAAAATCAAACCGACTTTATTCCCTCCCCCTGCCCCAACAACTTGGCTTCTTTATACCTTTTGTTTCAGAACTTTGCCCAAACTAAATATACTAAACCAGGAGGAAACTGAAGCTTTAAAATAAGGGTTAAAGTGCCCCTTGTTTTCCTGCATCCCTTCCCATTCATGGTAAACTTTGGGATTACGCTTGGAGAGTGCTGGAAAAAAGCAGGTTGGGGAGTGGAAATCGGAGCAGAGATGCCGTGTCTGGATGGAGAGTCCTCAAAAGGGGTTTCATGGAGGGGATGAGAGTGCCAGCACCAAACAGCTTTGTGATGGATGTGTTTATCCTTCAAACTAAGCTCCCATTCAACGCTGCAATAGCCGGGCTCGGGCGGGAGAAGTGTGCCGGGCGAAGAGCGGGTGTATGTTAAGGTGCCTTGTTTAAGCACTCCCTGATGTGTCAGTGCAACAGTTTTTATTAAAGGTGAGCTGTAGACCTTAAGGATCACTGTAAGGGATCCCTTTTTATTTTGCTGGGAGAGAGGACAACCTCCATCCGCAGCCTTCTGCACCTCTGGGCACAGCTGGACTCAAAGGACCGCAATGTACTCAGCGGGAAGCTACGAGGTGATGATAAATGTTGTAAAAGAAGTAAGAAGCGTGGTTAGTCCGTTGCTGGAATGTATTTTCTCAACTCAGAAGCTTCCTGGAGATCATGGGTAGTGCCCTAAGCTCTGCCAAAGGTACCTTTGCAGTTAAATGTTGATCCTCTTCACCTCAATACTTCCAGTTTCATGGTATTTGACTCCTCCGTAGCACGTCCTGCTCCCAGTCCTTGCATCGCTCAGACATAGATGGAAATTACAGCCTGTCTGAGCATTCCCTAGTTTATGCCAAGTGCTTTTAGCCAGAAAAGCCGTTTGGATAGCTGACTGGGAGTCATTAAAATGCTGTTTTGTACCCCTGAGATACAGCAAAGCTGTCGTTACAAGCACAGTTAGCAGGTTGCAGCACAAATCCCTTCGTTTCAAAATTTGATGTCTGGAGAGCACAGGCACAACACATGATGTGCTGGAGGCTGGTAGGAGCTAAATGTCACTGCAACAACCTGTGGACCCCTCTCTGCTTCCAAAGGCAGGTTTTGGAGAAGGGTGATGTGCAACACTTGATATGACTGAGAGAGATGTGGGAAGTTTTGTAGGAATATCACAACTTTCAAGAGTGTTATGTTGTCTCAAGTTGAAGAGATCTGACTCGACTGCACTCGGTTCCAAAGGAGGAAGATGTTTTGTGGCTCTCCTACCCCCATTTTATTGTCCTCATGAGTCCATTGATGTGGATAGGGGGACAAGAGAAGAAGTAGCTAAAAGAAAAGTCAAGGGAAAGCACTTGGAATAAGAAGGAGAAAAAGAATTAGAGGTGGTAGGGTAGGTCACAGGTTGGAGACTGGGGACTGGGGGTGTGTTCAAGAAGCCCTGGAACATCCCTGTTGACAACAGCTTGGGGAGACCAAGTGCTCCATCCCCATAAAGGGGGGGGATACACTCCTGGATTACCACCACCCCCATCATTTAGCATCTGAAACCTCTGCAAGGGGACAACACACAGCTGAGTGCTGCCGAGGGCTGGCCTGGGAACGGGGTCCGGGTTAGGATCTGCACATGTCACTAACTTACTCCCACGGCCCTGGGCAGCATTGTTCTCTAAAAGCAGACATGTTTCCTTCCAAGAAGCAGACATGGAAAGAAAAACACACACAAAAACAAATCATCTCGTCCTTCCTTCTCCGGATGGCGAGCAGCCCGCTCCCGCTTGTCACTGAGGCTGGAGGTGGACGCGATCCCAGTCTGGCAGAGTTGATGGGGGGGATGAAGAAGAAATCTCCCAAGTTCCATTTTCCTTGGAAAATCCACTTCGGAGGATAGCTGACCTTACCAAACTTTCTTCTTGACCTTCCTGTTACCAGCCCATCTCAGTGGCATGAGATACTTGGGGGTTTTCAGGAGTCGAACTCTTTCTGCTCTGTTGAGAAGGGTCTGAAGTAACTCATGGCTAGTCAGGCTTCCCTAATAATCACACAGCACAGTTCCCTGCCTCTCTGCAAGGTCTGGAGCATTCCTAATATATTTCAGAGGTTTGGGGCTGGAAAAAAAATCACTGCAGAAAGAAGCAGAAAGAGCCATGGGCTGTGGTACTCCTCCTCTTGAGCTGCACCCAATCCTCATGCCCTGAAGGTGCTGAATCACTGAGTAAAGCCCTGAAGATAAAATGTCCTGGGTGTTTTGAAGAGGATAAACCCATCCTTTGTGATAGGATCTCCAACACTTGTTGCCCCAGCTCCATTATCTTTCCCTCATTGGCTATTTTTTTAAGCTTACCCTGCTCATAAAATAATCAGTAAATCATAATAGGCTGAAAACATGGCTGGGCATCTGTCCTGCTGCTGGGGCTTTGGGCCACTTTTAGCTCATTAAACAGGTCTGGCTCTACACAACCTGACAAATACGAGGTGAACTTTCCCCCCGGGTCTGCCACCTTCACACAACAAGGGCACATATTCCACAGCTGGGGAGCTGTTATTCGACTCGGACTGTACCAGAGGTCAGAATTTATGACTTTGTTATTATTATGTTTGTGAGTTTTACAGCCACACAGGTCCCGCGGGAACCCCCAGCGCTTTCGCTTGGCCGTGTCGGGCAGACATTCATAATGCACCCAAGAGGAAGCATTGAAAATGCTGGGAATATCCTGTCTAACACTGTCTCTCATCTCTCTGACCCTCAGGTAAGGGCCAGACTTTGTTTGCACCCCACATCAGAGGAAGCTGATAAAAGGCATGAGAGGAACATGGAGGGGGAGTGAATGGTGGTGAACACTCAGCAGCGTTGCTGCCAGACACCTCTGCTGCCCTGTTTGTTCCCTCTAATGACACATGTCCCAAATTTCCTGATCATAACAGTCATCATGTTGCGTTTGGTGTTTTATTGCCCTCTGATGTTGAGCCAGGAGCTTCGCGATGGGAGTTAACCTGATGTTAATGAGTTTAACTACTCCAGTTCATCTGCTGACTCCTCAAAGTGTTAATGGCTTTGGGGACGGGGTTATTTTTACTCATGGACAGTGTGCAAACACTCTACACTCTGCCCAAATTTCCCTGTGAGCCACCGACAGCAACAACAACTCCAAGCTTTGGGGTTTTTTTGTCTCATGGATATCCACAGTTTGTCAGGGATGGTCATCACTGATGGGGTAAAGTATCTGGGGTGGGAGCTTTTCCCTTGTACCTGGGATGGATGGATGGATGGATGCTCCTGGGCATCTGTCAGGCTTCCTTGTGGGGTCTGAAGAGTGAGCAAACTTCTCTGTTGTGTTGTAAGTTGTAGGGCCACTGACTTGGTGGCATCTTCTACTGCTACCCAAGATGAAGGCCCCACTGAGAAGGACTAAGCTGTCCAATGTGGTTAGCTGCCAGAAGTGCTCCTGTTTGGACATCTGACCCCCTCCCCACTGACCTCCAGCCCTCAGGGGATCTTCACTCTTCAGAAAAGTCAAAAGCTTCCCAAGCAGCAAATGCCCTTACCCCCAAGAAGCACCAGCAGCCTTCACCAGCCAAGAGCTGATCGTGGCTGTTTCATTGCTTCTCTTGCTGGGGACATCTGAGCCAGGGATCAGGGTACTCAGGCCAGCTCCAAAATCTTTTCCCAAGCCACTGGCTTCTAAAGCCATAAAACACCAAGGACAAACCATCCTGAGCATTTTTCCCTCCTTCTCTTCTCCCTCAGGAGCCACCTCTCCTAGCAGGCATCACGTTAAAGGCAACAATGGCATTGTATTTTACAAGACCTGGGGTTTGACATTCCTCACATTTGGAGGCAGAAAATATTCAGGCAATGTCATCCTTTCATTGCCTGCCTATCCTGGACAAACACGGCTGTGCAGATACCATTAGGATCCCCAAAACTCTGATTCAAGAACATAATGTGCAAGTTGACCTCATAAATATACATCAAACATAGAAACTGTATAGAACAATAAACGTAAAGCTCCCCAGCATCCAATGGTATGGTTATTCTGCAGTGTAGAATAAACTTTCTAACCACTTGGGGTCTTTTTTCTATCCTGTCTGAAGAAATTCCTCCACCTGTCCACAGAATATATCATCTTCATTCAGCATACCTCAGCTCCTGCTGGGCTAGGGGAAGGGGATACCCACAAGCAATGGCCAAATCAGGAGTCCTTCAACCTAATAAGGCAGGAAAGACTACAAAGGCATCTACAACTCCCCCTGCTTTTCCTCTGGGTGGCCAGGTGCTGTCTGTCCTTGAGGAGCACAGACATCTGACGTGGCCTTGACTTTGTGTCATGCCTTGTCTTCACTGCTGTGTGTTTCTGCACTGTGGCAGTTGCTGGCTTCCCACCAGAGATGCTGAGATCTTTGGCAGCAGTTACCCAGAGCTCCTATGATAGTTGGGTTAGTGTAACCACCACCTGCCTCCTGTCTGCAAATCCCTGTCTCTGCTTTTGGTTGCCTGTGCCAAGGATGACCCTAAAAGCCACGTGCTTGATGATGGGTTTGGCTCCATGCACCAAAAATTAGGTATAGCCCCTGGTTGGAGTTAGAACTGATTCTCCTTCAGGGATTTTACTTTCCAGCTCAGTCTCTTCCACGTAGCTGCACTTTCTGAAGTTAATGGCAGGTTTTGCAGACTGTCTGCTTCTAGTAGTGCTAACACTTGATGTTCACACTGACTACCAAGGATTGGTGTGTGCAGAAAGCCTCTTGCTTGTAACTGCTCCTGTCCAGACCAAGGTCACTGCTAGATCTTTTCCACCATGCTGAGGGTGCAGAAAGTAAAAGGCTGCTCCTGTAGGGAGGAGTGGAGAGGACAGGTGACCCTAAACTGACCAACAAAGGATTCCATTCCATACATGTCATATTCTGTATGAAGCTGAGGGATCACGAGGGTCAAGCCTCTCCTTCAGTGGCCAGTGTCAAAGGAAAACTCTATCTATGTAGCCTTTGATTCCAATTCTTGCCTTCCTGAATCCAGTTCCAAAATTCAGCTTCTGAATCCAGTTCCCATCTGCCACTGAGTCCAGTCTGGGACTTCCCCAGTGCCTGCTCCACAGCATCAGTGGTGATGGTGACCTCATTGCCACTGGGGGGTTGGGTTCAATACATATCGTATATATATATTCAAGGAGGACTCAGGGCAGTGGGGGTAGGAGAAGAGAAGAGATTTGGTGTCCTTAGTGGCAATTCCCACTATGGTTTTTATGAGGTGAGAGGAGCTGCTGGATGGCTTCTCCAGCTTGCCTGGGAAGCTCATGCAAAGCCCCCCTGGCAAGGACCATGTGTGAGGAACAGTGCTCAGCAGAGCTCCTGAGGTCTGCCCGTGCCAGCCTGGAGGATGGGCACGGGAAAAAGGTCAGCACAGCTTTCACAAGAAATGTAACATCAGCTTGATTAAAGATTTTAAAAAGCTCTATGGAAGTCTCCAGTCCATAAACGCTTCCCTGCTCTAGAATTTCTCTCTTTCAGGAGCTTCTGAATAAGGGAGCCACAAATTTCCAAAGGCAAAGAAAAAAAATAGAAGGAAGTTGCAGATAAACTCGAGCTCTGATGCTGTGGGCAGTGGTTGAACCAACGTAATCTGCTTTCCTGACACTCAGCAGAAAGAAAGGCAGAACAGGGCAGGAAGAAAAGAGGATCTGATTTCACGTTTCCTCTTAATGAGCCCGATATCACACGTGCCTTTTGCAGCCAGAAAATGCTCTGTAGGCACTCAACTGCCTGCCTATGGCTTTGTGCATACGTGTGATGGGATGAAGCACTCCAGGGTAGAGCTTCAGCCTGGAAATGCAGCATGGAAATGAATCCTGGTGGGTGCTTGGATTTGCTCTCCACACTCTCAGCAAAATGTTATACATTTGTGTACTGGGCGAGAGGGAGCCAAGGCGGCCTGCTGCCTGGCAATTTGGGGTGACCTGGTGTTATTTTAGTCCTGGAACCCCCCAGACCCACTCACCTTTTTTTTTTTTTTTTTTTTTTTTTATATCCTGAACAAATTCCTTCTGGTCTGAGAGTTTCCATTCTTGAGCCCCGTCCAAAGGTGAGCGTTCGCTGTTGAAAGTTTGTTCTAAATTGATTTAACTATTTTTAAAACTTACTTATTGCTGAATAAATAGACCTTTCCCCCTGCAAATGCATTTTCCTGATTTCCTCCTCCGAAGGGAGACGCGGGGATATAGTAAAACATTTTAGAAAGAATAGGCTGGTTGATACCAAGGGAGCTAAATGAAAGAGAAACAAAGAAAGCAAACAGGATATTTATGGCAACTTTAGAGAGCTCTCTGTGTGTAGCCATCAAAAATAGCCCTCAAATGAACACTATTGGCTTTCTGCTCTGTCCTCAAATAGAGAAGACAACCTTTGAACGACTCGTATGCACATCCAAAGCTTGTGTGGGTAACGATGGGTTGGCAGGTGAAAAGAAATCACTCCAAGCACGTTCTTAACCCATGTAAAAATCACTTTGACTCGTGCACACGTTGGGTAACACACGCTGGTTTGTTTTTATATACAGCTTAATCATTCACTACGCATTTCCTTGGAGAAAGAAGTTTCTTTTCTTCAGGAGAAAGAAAAATGCAGCACAATTAGGCAGCTCCCATGCTTTTCCCTGCTTCGAATTTTGAGTGGTTATCCTTCTTTCTGAATACGTGACTGAATAAAGGAAATAAAGTTGTCCCACGAGAGGAAAATACTGTAGTTTTAATTTTCTAAATAAACAGAAGAGAAAAACCATAGAAGGTTTGCAATATTTTCCCAGTTTAGGCATCGCTAGTTTACAATGAATAGATCTTGCTGCATTAGCAATTTTCATCTCCAGTAAATGTCTCCAAAAGGATCCTACGCTGCCCAAACGTTCATTTTTCTGCCAAAAAAATAAGCTGCTGCTTCCCGTTTTGTGAGCAAGCATCTGTCAGTGATACAACCTAAGGTCTTCCACTGTTGGTCAGAAACATGCTGAAGGAAAGTATTGCCTGAGATACATCTTCCTCAGACAGCTTTGTCCTTTCTGCTCTTTTCTCCAGCAAATGTATCAAATACTGCTTCAGAAAGCTGGTTTGAACAAGTAAGCCAGTGTTTCAGCACTCATTCTATTTTTCCAGCTGAATTTGAATTTTTTTTTTTGAAACCTAAATGGCTTCATTAACGTCAATTTGCGGATCTGTTAAGATGTTGGTGGTCTGATGCTTTAAATATGCCTGTACATTTGTTCCACTCCACCACTCTGAAAAAATGCTTCGTTGGGATACGACGTCAGGGATTACCAGTCAACTTCTTTGTTTTTTCCTTTCTGTTTTCAAAAACCAGCTGTGTCACAGATAGCCCTCCCCTCCCTTTGCTCCTCTGACCTCTTCTTCTGCAATCCTCTTGAATTCCCTCCAGGGAGGGCAAATATTCCCTCCACCTTCCCCCCTAGAATTGTATGTTCCTTTAACCCTGGAACAATCTGGAGCCACTAAAAATAGACTCCAGACTCTAAAATTCGCCGACTCTTCTCGTGCCACAACTTCATTTTGACATTTTGTTCTCCTCGGTGGGTCACATGCATCATCCTTGCCTCCTAGCCAAGGCTGACAGAAGCACAACGTGTCACCAAAATTTTTAACAGGAATTCCAACGACCAGACATTTCAGGGAAAGAAAAGAAAAAAGGAAAAAAAAAAATAGGGTCCGTGGAGAAGCTTTTTCATATGAAGAGCAACAAATTCACAGAATTACAGACTCATAGAAATTAGAAATGGGAAAATCGATTAGGTCATCCAGGTTATTTCTTTGCCAATTCAGGGTAGTTCCCTATGGCACTGGCTGGATCAAAAGTTCTAAATGAGAGATAATTTACCAGTACCTGAGAAGATTATTCACAACCCAAGATATCCCCAGTATTTCTGACTTTTAGGCTCAATCCTTCTTTCAGCACAACATCCTATTCCTTCACATCATAGTCCTCATCACCATCAGTCTTTCCAACCCATCTTCAGGAAAGGACTTGAGGCATTGAGGGAGTGTTGAGTGTTAATTTTTTTTTTTAGGTTTCTTTCCCTTTCATTGAAAATTTGTCCTTTTAACTACCCTTTTCTAAAAGATCTAGTAATATATTTTTTTTTTTTAAATTTATTTTACTTTTGTGAGTTGTATGTGCTCTTTTCTGGCCACTTCTCTAATTCCTCTAATAGGAGCATTAGCTCTGCTGTGAGAGCCCAGTTTTAGCACTGACTGAGACATGGGAGAGTGTGGATGACCTCTCTGACCTGACTCACCTGTGATAGTACAGCCAAGAATTTGTCACATCCTTCTAGCATCATTTGAGATGCCTAGCTGAAAAAAGCTACAAGTGTAAAATTTTGGCAATAAATCTATTATTTGAGCATTTCTTTGTTATTTCTACCAGAAGTAACTCCCAACCATGCAGTGGAGCTCTTGAATTCCTTCATCTCCTTGTTCTCTGTTCACTCCCATCTTCTGCTTCAACGTGGAGTTTTGTAGAGAGCCAGTTCTGGTCCTCAGTCACACACCTTTAGGTTCCTCCATCTAAGGACCCACCAAAGGGTGTCTGTGAAGACTGTGCTTAAATCTGTGAATGTAACAGTCCCATTTCATTGTGCTGTTTTGAGGCCATCCCACACACCACTTGTGAGCATGAGCTTTTGCAGGATTCACAAATTATCCTTCAACCAAGACACACAGGTTCAAAGATGTGGTTCATCCAAGACACACAGGTTCATAGAAACTGATTTAGTGGTTGCACTGCCATAAGATATCTATAAAGAGTACATTTACACAGATTGCCACAGAGAAAATGATATCAATGCAGGGATGACCCCCTGGGTTTTCCAGAGGCATAGACAAAGGTGAAATTGTGTTTCCAAGGTGTTCCCTTTGCCATCAGCATTATTGTACCTTGTGTCACCCCAGCTCTGCTTGAAATGAGTCACTGCCCCAATCAATTGCTTGCATTTTGGAGAGATAAAATGCTTGTGGTATTGAAGAACATCACAGTGAAAAAGGTGTTGAAGAAAAGCAAATTGAGAACTTAGCACAGTGGAGAGCTCTGACAGGTTGGTGGTCTGGTGTGGTTAAATATTCTCTTTTTGAGCTTCCTTGCTGCTGGGAGAAAATCCTCAAGGCCAACGGCCCAGAGCTCCAAGTCAAACCATTTATATCAGCATCTTGGTAGCACCATATATCACTTTGATTTGAGAACTGTCCTCACAATCCCTGCTTGTTCCTGATCAATACTTCACTGTGAATAAAAGTGACCCGAACAAATGGAAAAGATTTATTAACCCTGCTGATATGTTAAAAGCATTCTGTCAAAGAATTTGAAAAATGCTTCTCATATTTAGTGTTCAGAGACAGAAAATCCCTTCTGAGAAAGGAAAGGTATGTAAAATACATCAGTACCTCAGTGTGGAAATCCAGACCTGGCTCACTATGGACATTACTGATGAATAGGTATTATTGAAAACTGCATGTGGTTCTTAGCTGGGAGAGCAGCTCCACAGAAGAATGAGAGAGCAATTGTCAGCACTCAAGGAGAAACACTGATCACATCTTTAAGGGAGCTGAGAGAATGGGCGGCTTTAAGATGGTAAAGCACAAGATTAATGGAATTGGGAGAAGCCGTTGACAGAATTTCTTGAGGGGAATGAAATTGGAAAGTGATACTCGTTGGAAATTTGCAGCGGTCTAAAGCCATACACAGATCTGCTCCCTGCAATAAAAGAGGGCTCTGAAAAGAGCTGAGCATTCGAACCGCATGGCAGAAAGTCACTGCTGGAGTGGGATTCCAAAAAGCACGTTGCAAGGCAGCGAATGAATCCCAGACCACAGGGCACATAACAGAGGCTAAATGAATCCAATGTGAAGCGCTGCTCGACGGGGCAATCATCACCTTCAGCGTTGTCATCAGAAAGCAACAACCAGCTCCAACGTGCCACCTTCTTCCAAAGCAGTTTTGGAAAGTTAGGCGCAGTGAGGGATGTCTACAGAGGAAGGAAGAACACCTCTGGCCAAATCTCTTTCCAGCTTGTGCCTTTGGAGTTTGTTGGACTAAGCTAAAAGAAGAAGGGTAGCCTGCAGCCCAGATCAGACTAATGTGCTGCTACCAGGATGGGGGAAGAAACAAGAGAATATGTCAAAGAACGTAATGGTTTTGCATACATTGCATGGTCATTTCTATTTTGGGTAAAATAGACACTGCAATGTTTGCAGTGGAAGGGAAAGGAGAATGGCAATGCTAAAACATGAAGCAAGTTCATGGCCAGGAGTCTGAAGGCAGGTCTTTTTTCTTCTGTGCCTGGCAGGGAGTTTTATTGGAAGCAGACATAGTTTCCATGCCTTTGTCAACTCCAAATTAGACTGTTCTTCTGGAGAACACCTTTAATCAGCTGGAAGCTGGTCAGCCCACTTCATGGGCTGGGTTTGTCACTGGAACAATATAGTAACACCAGAGGCCTGCGAGCTGTGCTCCAGTTGGAGTTCTGACAGTTAAAGCTTTAGATGGCTTAAGCAATGCACTTTAAAAAATGTTTCATTTCTGAACAAAGGGAAATGAGTAAGGTTTTCTTCATAAAGAATCTTCAGCTTTGGAAAGAACTGTCCCTACTCGGCATGGAAACACCCTCAGATGTTGACAGGATGTTGGAGTGATTAGGCACAATGCTCACATAAAGCCATTTGGTGAAAGAGTGGTCAAGATCTTGAGAGTGCTCAAGGAAAGCAGACCCTTCCAAGGTCAGAACCCTCTCCTGGGACACTGATGCAAGACCTACTCTTAGTAAGATGCTATTTCCTTACTGAAGGGACAGCATTCACCACTGATTGTAGGAGGTCTACCCTGTGAGGTCTTCCAAACCCCTCGTGGCCATGTTGAACCTACCCAGACTGTGAAAGCCAAAACCATTGCAGGCAAAGTGAGTACAGCAGTAGGAAAGCCAGCTGGAAAACATACACAGTCACAACATAAAGTGAAGAAAATTTGGTCACTTATTCCACAGCGCTAGCCTGGAATTACCAGGAATTAGAGCTAAATGCAAGATGAAAAGCATCTTACTGTATGCTGCATATTTTTGTCCTCCTTGGGGAGTTAAGAAGGACGATTATGGAGAACATAGATAAGATGCAAGTGTAAAATAGTCATCTTTCTTACAATGACCTGCTTTGTTTCCTAAACGAAGTGACATTGGAACACTCAAGTTTGGCTTGATGATCTTAGAGGTCTTTTACAATCTTTATGATTCTATACTTCACACTAGGTGGCATTTTCTGCCTCTGTGTTGATGTTAAACCTACATGTATGTCTCCTCTCTGTTGGATTATAATCCAGCACCTTGAAATGTTCTGTCAGATGGAGCATTTGTTGGGCAGACTATGGCAGTAAGTCCTTCAGAAAAGAGATGTCAGGTCAAGCTTTGGAAAAGCTAGTGAAGAACTCATCAAGAAAAAGAGGTTGCTTAGAACAGGTCAACAAAACAAAGGGTTGAGTTTTTGTTTGTTTGTTTGTTTTGGTTTTTGGTGTTTTTTTTTTTTTTTTTGCTTGGTTGTAAACTTAGCTCTAAATAGGGGATGATGAAGTCAGGGGCTGGAGAACATCTGATGATTTGGACAGTTGGGTCTGAATCTTGGAACAGATTTGGTCTCTAACTCTCAGTGTAGACAAGAAAATATGAAAAGTGCTATGGAAAAAATTGTCTGCAACCTTTGAAGAACAAAGATATGTTTTCTTGAAGGAGCTTGACCTTGATTTTTACGAGGTAGATAACAGGTGAAGGAGTAAAATGTTGAAGAGACAGAAATCCTCAATAGAGTATCAGGCTTTCGAGTGACTCCTCAATCTCCCATCACAACTCCTCGTCACTAAGACAAAACAAATTAATATCAACCTTTGAAGATCTTTTCTGAGAGAAGGGTGGACTCATTTCACACAATAAGGTCGGCTCATGAACCCTCTTCCATCTGCTCTCCCCAGTTGCTAGGGGCTGCTGTGGTTCCACAGAAGGAAATGTTAATTACATGATCACACTGTGTTTTTTTCCATACAACCCCCTACTTCATTCAAAGCCTTGGATGGAAAGTACAGTGGGAATAAATCCAGGCTGTGCCTCAAAAATGGACTAGTTTTTGCAGGTCTTGCCTCTTTTTTCACAGTAGTTGGAAGGGGCATGAACTTGTAGCAATCATATATTTAAAGGCTTTATAGAGTGGGGCCAATTTAAGGTTGCTTGGGTATTCTGGATCTGAGCACTTCCTAATCTTCTCAGAGCTTGACTTTACAACTTAAACATTCCTTAAACGCTGATTTTAGATGTTCTGTAGACTTAAAACAAGGTTGGCACTCTAGGAGACTGTCGTTTGGTATTGTGTAAAAAATGTAAAAAAAA
>NW_008614299.1:42691-56801 GCF_000691845.1 Merops nubicus | reverse complement strand
TTTTTGTGAAAAAAAGTAAAAAAAAAAAAAAAAAAAAAAAGACCAATTATTTAGGATAAACTACAGGGATTATATTGAGAGTGGAGGTTAGGACTCACTGTCATACTTCACTGTTACTCTAAGACCTACAATGGAGTATTTATATAAAGTAGATTGGACAAAAGACTTGACAAACTTCATTGTCTAAAACAGTCCTACAACGACCTCATTAAATGGCAGAAAGAAGATGTGCCATAATTTCATTTTCCTCCTTTTTTTTTGATCCTCACGCTCTTGCCTTCCACCTAAAAAGTGCCTTTCATACCCCGGGCACAAGTCCTGCCTCATTCAGAGTGTGAAAACACATCAGGATCTGGCTCTGAGAGATTTACGGGAGCAATTAATCAATCACCTCTACACTCTCAGCGAGCTGGGCTCGCACCAGCACTGCCTGCCAGGTTCAGCCAAACGAGTATTTGATCTGAACATGCTGCAGCAAACCCCCACATTTGTGTATGATTACCCAAATTACAAAGCCATTTTGTAATATGCCCATAACAAATTAAATGAAAAAAGATGTACAATAATGAGGTCTTTATTTCCCAACTTCTATTTTCTCCAGCAAAGGAATAAATTGAATGACTTGGGCACCAAAAAACCTCCAGTCCACCTTGCCCTAAACAAACGATGGAGTGATTGCAGAAATGAAGAGGTAATTAACTGGGAGTTAGCTCAACCAGCTGCTCTCTGTATTACTGAGGCAGACGAAGCCTTTGGCAACTGGGTTTGGTAACACCCCTCAGCAATTTTCAGCATGTCTTTTCTCAGAGTCTTTAATGTAGCCAAAACCCCAGGAATCCACAGGTTTTTAAATGATCAAGTCCACAGTTCTGCCTGCCTGTCATGTTCATGCTGCAGACTTAGGGGATCTCTTAGAATAAGGTTTACAGCACGTCTTCTGGATTTGATTAGAAGAAAATCTGCACTTCATCTTAACTCCTCCACTTTTTCTGCCCTAGACCTGAGGAATGCAATATTGGCTTCTCCTTCAGCAACTCCCACGTTTGTAGCAAACATTATTGAGCTGAGTTTCTATCTAGAGTGTACTATTTTAAATTGTTCTTATTCCCACCTGAACACTGTGGCATCTGTAGCATTAAAAAAACTGTATTAATTCATATATTTTAGTATTAAAGATGTTTATACTTCGTAGTTTGCCTTAAGCTTGGGAACCTATCATGCTCCAAACTTCAGTGTTCCAGGCTGCTCTTATAAAATTAATTTTGCACACTGAATAAAGAAGGATGATTGGGAATTTCCCTCCCTCCACAAAGAATATGAAATATAGATGATTAATTAAAAAAGCTTTAGCCATTTAAATTTATTTCTAGAGATTACTCAAGAGCTTTCCAATTTGTTTAGACACACAATACATTCACTTTTTTTTTTATGGTACACATATAATGTAATAAAAAAACAAATAAACAAATAAAGTTGATTGATTTGTAACTGAAAATGAATAGCCTATTGCAAATTAGTCTCTCCCTCTTGATTTTTCATTTTTACTCTAATACATGTGGAGGGTTGAGTAATGAACACCGAGGTTCCAACAAATAGTAGCATGAGGGTTTCAACTAACATTAAACAACTTCTCAGCAAGTCAAATAAACATTTTTCTTGCTTTTTATGGCAATATATTTTAGTGACCCTTATGTAATCAGAATTTCAAGAAGTTGTGTCATCCACCATCCTAATATTTTACCCGTTACATGATTGATCTTAATTAAACTTCCATAATCAATCCCCGAACCACCGCTCATGTAAATCACATATTCTGTGCACAGAGAGCACGGGTGAGAAAATTTCCCACACAGAAGCTGCAGACACGTTGGTTGGGAAAGATTTCTTTGGTGTCTGCTGATAATAGCCACTGGAAGTGAGCGGAAGGGGTTGAGAGGTGATATTAGCAAAATGCAAACAGATAAGGAAAGAAAAATGGGACGTGTTTATCATTCCTGGCAGGGATTCAGTGTTCTGTGCTGTGTGAGATGGTTCAGATTCCAGGAAAACTACTGCATAGGTGTAGATTGCCCTGAAAAAACAGACTTGGAGTCTTTGATATTTTGGTTTGCAGCGTATCCAGACTATCAACAACTTTTTTCTTGCTGTAGGTGAACTATCCAATGGGGGGTCCTGAAGTCGAGAGAGGATTTGGTAGCTCACTACTCAAATTCTAACTACAAGGCTATGAGCACTGAAAAAAAGACCTGCAATTGAAGAGAGACTGAAAATGGATTTAATTCCAATGTTCAGCTATTTTTGTGTACCTAATTCATCTTGCTTAACTCTTAGAAGTCCTACTCACGGGTGAGGAATTAGCCACTACGAGATGGTGTTAAAACAGGGTAGAAAAAGGTGACCCCCAAGGAGTTTGCTGAAACTGCTATGGAAATAAAGAGTAGACTCTTCCATTTCCTCTTCCTCTAAACTTGAAAGATGCTTCAGGTATGCTGGCTTTCAACAAAGAACAGATATATTGATCAGCTTTTCCACAACTGGAAGATTGAGATCAATTAAAAATGGGATAATTGCTTTAGAAAATTGCTAGGGCTGTTTATTTGTGAATATCCTGTCAGGAGTCAGGCTGATTTGGTGGTGTATGTTCAAATGTAAGCTCTAATTCCCAACCATGTTAATGACAAAACTAATTACTTCAACGCAACCGCAATTTCATTTTGGTGTAACTTGATTTCTTGGTATCAATCAGCCAGGGAAGTCTTTTGCATGAATCTCAGTTTACTTGTTGTACAAATGCCACATAATGCAGGAATTCAGGTTTGTCTGAAAAAATGAAAGTGAAACTCAGCTGAATCCACATGATTTCCTATGATTTTGTTATCTGGGTCCAGTCTCCAGCAAGCCTAGGACAGTTAGCTAGAAACTCAAAAAATCATTCTGATGAACCTTGGTTGACTTTTCAGTTTCAAAAAAAAAAGCAGAGATCAGGGCAATTTTTACCTGGTTTCCAGTTTCATAGGTACAGCTGGTTGAAATTTTTCAAATAAAACAAATCATGAACACTTGGCTTTTCTCCAAACATTCATATTTTGTAATGAAAAAAAAAAAAATCTTTTTTTTTTTGACCTCACTACTTTCTTTGGAAAAAATTCAAAAAAACTCTTCAAGATCAAAAGGGAAAAAAAATAAAGACCTTCTCAGTGGCCTACAAAATACATCTTTTGTTTACTTCTAGGCATTTTTTGGCTTTGTTTGGACAGCTACAGCAAGTGTTTTGACTGGTTACCTCAGATTGTTGTGTGCTTAAAATTTCCTTCCATTCATAGCTGAAACACTTTGGGTCTGATTTTCCAATGACAAAGCCAAAAATATTCGACTTCTGCTCAGCATCTCCCAGGTTTTCTGGGGCAATAAAAAATGATTTCTCATAAAACAAGCTAAAAAACATTATCACACTTGTAAATGCCCCAGTATATCTTTCAACCCTGCTTTTCACCCTTTGCTTTTAAAGGAAGTTTTTCTAAGTATCAGTCAGGAAGGTCACAACAGATCATCATACATAGCTTAGGCAAAGATTAGCTTCCATTTCTTGAAGAGCTCAGTTTAGATTATGTAACAGATGCTGCTGAAAATCTAAAAAGTGCAATAAATCCCCTGATTCAACCCCAAGAGAAAATCAGTTGCATGACCACAGACGGTGGAGTGAAAGGTCCCTGTGTGGCACCACTCCCCAAGTCAAGCCCTGCAGTGACTGCACATTGTCAGGATCAACCTCTCCTCTCACTAAACTATTCCTCCTCTTCCTCCTCCTATGAAGACTGCAATCTGCACATTTTATGAGCGTGTGCCTGGGCCCCCCAAGATGGGACTCGACCTGTCCTTCGGGGTCCAGTTGGAATATTTTTCAATTAGTGGGTACTTCAGAGATGGTTGACACCTCCCTGAGCATGTTCTCTGGTGCTGCTTTTAGCCAGAGACACACAGCTTAAGCTTTTCAACAGCTGCTTTATCTCTGCTTCTCACCCCTACCCCCACCCCAATTTAAGTTTAAGATGAGCCTCCACCCCCGAAGCCCATGATATCTCACTCCAAAGTCCTGTCAGAGCCACAACCAAGGCCATAAATTTCCCAGCTGGGTCACAGTACTCCCTATTCATTTACTGAAACATTACAAATGTGTCCAGGCTCCGAGTGAAACCTAATCCTGACATTCCCTGCATGGTGATTCCTGCAACTGATGGCAGGGTCATCTGGAATTACCATCTCCTTATCTGATTGGAAACTCATCACCTGCACTTCAACACTGAGAGCTCACTAAAGTCTCATAAAATCAAGCCCTCTGCTGTTTCAGGTCTGCTGCTTTGGTAGAGAGCAGACACCAGCCATATGAAGTTATATGAGGTCCTGCCTGGCCAGGGAGCAGCAGAAATGAGCTAGTGGAGAGTGATGCTCTTAAAGGCATCCAAGGATGGCTCATAATGGAGGAAAGGATGGGAAATGTCATCCCAAGACACAGAACAGTTGCAACTCAAAGCTTGGCAAAGCCAGAGATCTTGAGGAAGGGGGTAACGTGTAGCTCTTTGTGCAGCAACATCATTTCACTGAGACTAATAGTTTATGTTCTATTTTAATTTGTATCAGACCTTCACCATGTCATATATGAATAATTTCTGGTACTGGTTACACGACATCATGCAACACATGGCTTTCCTTCCTCTCATCTTATCGTTGAGGGAAACTGAGCCTGAATTTCAGTGTTTTTTTTTTGTTTCATAGGAAAAAGGTTCAGATATGGGATTTTTTCAGGGTTTACTTCCATTTTACTAAGGGAAAATGAAAAAGCCATCAGGAATCACACCTCGGAGTTCACAGTCTGACTACAAAGACCCACAGGACAGCCACGTCTTGAACTGTTTGACATAAACCCACAGTTAAACCCTTCAAATGTTTTGAACGCCACCCAAGGCCCTGTGCAGGTGCAGAATTTAGCTCCAGGTCACAGCAGACTGAGCTGCACCCTTTCCATCTTCCAGTGCAATGCTATCTGTGTGACTTCCACTCCTAGATATGAACCAGCAAGTGCCTCCGAGCTGTGTGCTAAATAAACATAACCCAGGAAAAGCTCAAACCAAAAAGCTTCACTTCCAGCCAACATTCCTTGCCCTGTGCCAGCCATTCATTCCTGCAATAGTTAGTGGATTGCAAAGAGATTTTGGATTTCCTGTCAGGTTTCTGTCCTTCAGGGAGTTAATTATGACTTGGGGCTCAAGGAATGGTCTCTGCTGGGGTGCCACACTCGTGTATGTGTTGCTGCTCTGATTTATCATCGTGTGCTTGCTCCTCTAAAAGGTCCTTTTTGAGTCTCTGAAGAAAAGCAGGGAATTCACTGAGCTTGACTGAATGACTGGGAGACAGGAAGGGACAGGAGATTTGATAACTTGGACTGGTGGATGCTTCTTACAAAACTACAGGGCAAAATAAATAGGAGGACGCAAAAGCAGAGATTTTAGTGTCCTTTATTGCTTCCACCTCATATCTGTCTCCCACCACATAATTCAATGTTCTCAGCAGGCAAACCCCTGCCCACCAAACAGGGAGCAGGCAGGAGAAGCTTTCAGCTGCCCCCAGCCTCAGGGACACAACTCCCAGGATTTCCCTAGCCTCCCTGCATCACCTTGCGTGGGTCATTCAAACCATTTCTACCCTGCAGGGAGTGCAAGTAGATGCACTTAAGCCTGTTTTCAATGAATTGGAGCTGGTACTCCTGGCATTGACCACTGAGCTACTTGCCCAAGTATTTACCCAGCTTCTCAGGTGGGTTTTCCAGCCATGCTGAATTCCGTTCTACTCAGTGACTGCCATGAATACATACACTTAAGTCTCTCTGTAACTTCCCCAGCTGTAAAACAGGGACAGTGTATCTCTACATTGCAGGGGTGAAAGGAAAATAAATACACTAAAGCTTCTAAGCAGCTTAGGTATTAAGAAAATGAGCTACATCTGGAGCTAAAATTTATAGATAGACCATTTGGATACAATATGATTAGATTTATCCCCTAGCAAAGTATTGTAATTTCTCTAAGTTCAAGAACGTTCCTTCTGTCCCAGTGAAACAAAAAACCCTGCCAGTGCCTGGGCTTAGGCTCTGGCAGCTCCCAGGGAAACATCTGAATGAAGCAGCTGATCCAGGGAGCCTCACACATGTGTTTTCCACCCATGCTCATGCCCATCCTCAGTGGCAGGAGAGATTTCCCCAGGTCCACACGCTGGAGATGCCTTCAAGCAACAGATAGTGGCTGTGGGCCAGGTGTGGATTCACCTCATTCCTGCCTTGTTTCCCAAGTTTATCCTGGATCAGTGCTTTACGAGGTATGACTGTGGCTTTTTAGATCAGGTATAAAAAAAAAAAACAGAGAGAAGAATGTCTTTTGGTGTGTTGGTGAACCTAAAGTGCCATTGCAGGGTCTGGGGAAAAAGTGACATTTAAGAGAGGCTGTCTAAGAGCAGTGGGACAGGGTTATTCCAGCATGTAGAAGAGGGTCAGTCTTTCAGGTTAAATGCATTGTTGAGGTAATCTTTATGAAAATATCACTGTTCTCAACAGAAATGGCCAATTCCCAGTGCTGGATCTTCCCTGGGTTTATTGCACCCTTAGCCAAAGCCATGCCCCAGCCTAAATGAATAACCCATCAGCCAGGATGCTGGTGAAGATTTTCATCTCCCTCCCTTAGTGGTGCTGATCACCTCTTTCTGTCTCTGTGGCCATGCACTGTGGTGACATGGCTGCATCCCTGCTCCCACCAGCCACCCTCCTCACTTTCCATTTGATGTTTATTTAGGCTTCACGCATGAAAAATGAAAAATAAACCAAGAGCACTGAGGAAACCCCAACCATTTCCTCACTCGTCCACTCCAAATGGACCCCAATGGCTCCTTGCCAGCCTCTGCACCTCCCAGATTTCTCTTCCACCTCTTAGCACGTGCAGAGTGACCTTTGTCATCTTCTCCACTGGAGGACTTCATAGCAAGTACGCCAGGATTATGGGCTGTTGAATTGCTGTGTGACAATTCACTGAGGGGGTCGAGCTGTGGAACCCCTACAGAAGGCTAATGAATCTGTTGGCAGCTCAGGAGATATTTTGTGCAAAACATGACAGTTTGCATGAATCTGTTGGCCATCTCCAGCATGCTGCTGTTTCCTTACGCATAATCATTGTTATTAGTGCTCAAACAGCACTTCCTAAAGCACTTCTGTCATCTAAAGGCTTTGACCTAGTTGAAAAGTTTATTGGGAAAATTATTTTCAGACTATTAACAAAGGAGTCATCATGTGTTTGGGGAGAACACGAGGCAATAAAACATGAAACTCAGCCAGGGCCACCGAAAGACTCGTTGTCAACACTGAGATTAAACTTCCAAAGTCAAAGACCACCTCTTCTGCCATGAAAAAATAGGAAAAAAAAAAGAGAAATAGACTTGAGTGGGAAGTGGGTTTGTAAGCAGAAGCTGTGCTGCTTAAACAGGTTATATGTCCTTGGATCATCATGGCTACAGCAAAAGACCTCTGGAGAGCTAGACTTTGACAGCAGTAGTAGAAGGTTTGAGTGGTCTGTGAGTAATCAACCTCAACTCCAAAAATAATACAGTTTACAGGATTAGTCCCTAATTGCTTTACCCTCAGACAAAAGCCAAAAGAACGCTGCTGTCTCAATTAAAGTCTCAGGCTAATTGATTAACGTTATTAAGTTAAACTTGAAGCGATTGGTTTTGCCCTCAAATTAGCTTGAAGCTTTTTGCTTAAGACCCACGGATCTGGCCTGTCTGATGTGTGCCTTTTCCAGCTACATCAGCCTGATTAATAAAACCATATTTCCTCTTGCTAAAATATTGTTTTGCTTTTGTCTTTCACCCATCACAGCAATGACAAAATGTCAAAATTTGGTGCATCACAAAATAAGCTCATAATGCAGCTTCTCTGACACGTGCTGCTTGAGTAGTTCAAACAGGTACAAGAAGGTTCTGCTGATGTTTAGGTGTATCTACACTCAGGAGGTTATTTTACCTGCAAAAAGCAGCAGAAATTGCCATTTTGCATGAAACTTCAACCATAAAGAGGTTTTATCCAGTTAATTCCTTGCCCTGTAACTCTCCCACAGCAAGGCCAGGCACAAATCTCCACCTGCAACTGTCCTCAGGAGCATCACGTGCAGCTTTGCCACTGCATTACCTTTGAAAGCCTTTCCCTGGAGAGATCCAAAGGACTCTTTTGGGTTTTCTCAGCACCAAAGGCTTCACCGAACTCCCACAGAGCTGAGCACACCATAATGAAGGAATTTTTAGCAATGCTACATATAAAATTGGAGCAGGTGCTCTCAATAAAGAAAATTCTTAACCTTGCTCATATTTATTTCAGTTCCTCTCTGTCTGGGCATAAAGCCACCATTTCAGTTTCAAGCTTTCCTTGCTTGCTGGAAAGGGTGAAGGATAATCTTTTTTTTTTTTTTTTCTCCTTTTTTGCTCTTTTTCCCCCACAAGAAAATGTGGAAACAGATTTTAACATCAGGCCTGAAAGAAGCTTAGGTGATTTGCCAGCAATACTTTTGAAATGAACTGCTAGGCCACCTAATTAAACAAACTTCCAACGTTTTTGAAGCTCAAAAAGTGCACAAAAGATCAATTTTGTGCCTTTGGAAGGTGGCATGAAGAAGGGAACTCAAACAGCCTGATCCTGCTTGTCTCCCAGATAGGGGTTTATTTCTGAGATGAATACCACCTGCAGAAACTACCCCTGGATCCAGACACTGCATGTTTGAGCACACCCATAAGTGGAGCTGGAGCCACTGGTGATGGAGAGAACTTTTGCATTTGGCTTATATTGGGAAATGCCTATTTAAATTTAACCTATTATTTTTTCCTATTTAAGCCTGTGAGGTGGCCAGTCACGTGTCTAGGAATAAAAGCAGTGCCTTGTCCTCTACCTTTTCCCAAAGAAGAATTTTTACAGTGAAAAAAAACCAACCCAAACAACCCAACCAAGAGCCAGCACAGAGAGTACGAGTCAGAGGAACCATATTCACATTTTCATAATTCATATGAGCTGCCATATCTGCTAAACTGCTTTGGGCCACTGGACAAGTGTTGGGGGAAAAAAAAGAAATAAAATAAAATGCAAAAAATGGGCAGCCAGGGGAGAGGGAGACAAACAAGCCATTCATAAAGGCATCACTGTGGTGCTTTATGGCATTTCATGCTCGCAGAGAGGAATCACTGGGAACACTGGAAGGAGGCTCCACGTTAACCACACAGGGGTCTTGAACTCTCCTGCTGTTTAAAAATAGCTGCTGGCCCCCACCCCATGGTTGGGCTTTTAAGGTGGACCCCATCAAAAGATGCACTGGGTGGGCATCCAAGAGGAAAGTTTTGCTTTTCTCACTTTGAAGTGCCCAGGACATGTTTGGAGTTTAGTCACGCTGCTATTTTTATTATTTCTGATTTATTAAACAGGGGAAAAAAAAAATAAGGGCAAAAATAAAATAACTGTTATTGATCTGAGGGACTGTGTATGAACACTGAACTTCCCCAGTGTGGCTTTTCTTACCCTTTCCACAGTTACCAGATGGGGTGATATGAAGGAAAATATTTCTTGCTTGAAATTCTTATTTGAAAGTTTTCACAGGAATCTTTCTTTTCTCCCCCAGAATGGATGGGCAAGTTACCAAAGCAATCCTATCAGCTGGGAAAGAGATGAATATCATTTTAGTCAATCATTCAGTAAAAGACATATTGTAAAATCTGCCAGAAGCATTGTCCTATGAATTTATTCAACAGACTCCAAGTACTGGTGGATCTGATGGTGAGCAAAATACTGCAGCACTTTGTTCATAACAATGAAGCAGAATTTTTAAACAATTTTCAATATTTTATTGAAAAAAACTCAGAAATTGCTTATCTGCATAAATTAAACCTAATACTTGTAGCGGAAATAGCTTTCTACTTTAAAAAAAAAAAAAACAACAAAGTAGTTAAATATTGCTTAAGAAATTTAATAGAAGAAAGATTTAAGTATTCCTTGCTGAAAAAAAAAAAAAGATGAAAACCTGACACAATTAGATGCAAGTTTAAAACAGATTTAAGAGTACAGCCTATGACTCTGAACTCCACCTTGTATTTATCTCATTGCATTATTCAGGCTTGCAGAAAAGTTGTTTTTTTTTTTGCAGCAGCAGTTTGCAAATTAAACATGAAAAGTCCTTATTTATATAGAAAAAGAGAGGAAGCATTAAGTAAAGATCTAGAAGTTTGGATAAGAATTGACTAAGTCTAGAACTGTGAGAAAAACATTCCAAGGAGCAGGGAGAAACTCAAATGTTCAGTGAATTTGGGAGATTTTTAATTACAAGCATCCCATTAACAGCACTGAAATACAACAGTGAAATTAGATTATTTTTCACTTATTTTCTTTCATCAGATAGTGATGAACTACCAGCTAATGAATCTATTTTATCTTTTCTTTTCATTTACATTTTTTTTTATTCCCAAATTCGCCCCCAGAAAGACTAAACTTTTTTAAAGTGATATTTAACTTCATTATTTCATGCAAAAATTGGTTCTAAGGTCTACTCATAGTATGTGACCTAGGAACCATACTTTCAAGGTAGCAAATATTTTGTCATGCCTTTCCCTAGAGAAAGAGAACCAAACCCACTAAATCCATAAACATACCACTACCCAAACTGCTCTCTTTTAGAACAAAAAAATAGTTCCCTAAATATACCTACCAGTTTCTTGATATTTGTTCACCTAGCTGAGCATCTTCAACTTCCTCACTAATTAAAGTCTGTGAAATTTTACCCCTTTTTTTGATAACATCAGTTTCTTTGGATAAGTACAGGGTTTTTTTTGATAACTACAGTTTTGTGCTTGAAAAAAATTATTACCCATACTACTGAAAACTCAATATACCCTCTGAATTTCACAGCCTACCTCTTAACAACAACTGAAACCTTTTTTTGCTACAGAACTTGTCTAATTTCATGGTGGGGGCAGCTTGGTCATCTATTTATAGCATGGAGATGAACATTTGCTGACATACAGATGGAAACAATTGGGAATGCAAAGTGGCTCATGCTGGGTCACAGACTGACACACATTTGTTAATCCCCAGTTTTGCCTTCACCTGAAATTGGGAAGAAATGGTGATCACACTTTGAGCTAAACATCTCCAATTAGACCTGATAAGACACTTGGCGAGTTTCAGTTAAATAGTGAAGGCACTGTAAAAAAAAAAACCCTAATTAAGTTTAATTGTTGTGCAATGATTTAATCAATGTGGTTGGTAATTAAGTGCAAATTATGCACATAATATATTGCAGATGTGGAGCTCTACTTTTGAAACATAGGGGCTATTATGGGATGTAGGAGAGGTTGGAGGGAGGGGAAGAAGTTGCAGTAGAGAGTTTGGTTACCCAAGAGTGAGGTTATATATCTCTATCTGTCAGAGTAGTTTTAACATTAGAGCTTAGTCTATCAAGAACCTTCTTTGTTGTTGGGCTTTAAACCAGGAGAAACTGTAGAAAATTCAAGCCCTAAAATATGGGAAGTTGGTGAGATTTGTGATGGTTATTAGTTTCCTCAGAACTTGAGTAATACTGTAAACACAATAAACTCGAGTTGAAAGAGTCATTCCATTCTGACCCACTGTTTTTCTATCTTCCCACATAACTTTCTCCAAAAAAATTTCCTTTCTGGCTACAATTTCTCATGTTTAGTCTGAACTTAGAGGTGACTTTTGTTTCTTTCAAAACTGAAATAAAATTAGGTTGGCTACTGCAAGGTTAAGACATGAAGAAGAAGATTGTTGGAATGAGTTACCTTGCTGTGTATGTGCTGCTGGCATCATATAAATAAATAACTATAATTAAAAAATAAAGGGGCTTATGAATTTTTCCTTTTGAATTAAGCCTGGAAAGAGTAAAAAAACCTTTTTGGCAATGGAGCGTGTTACAGTGAGGAAAAGGTTTGTAGAGGCTCTGAAGAAATTTGATTAAAATTAGATGAACCTTTACAATTTCCAGAAATCTGATTTTAAAAAATCTGGTTTTGACTCTACATCAAACATAACTCCAAAGAGAAGTGCAGGACTGTGTGAGCGTGCACAGAGCTCACTTGCTTTGAACCAGTTACCTCTGGTTTACTTTCAGCATTTGTGAATGTAGCATCATCCATCTTATTGCCAATGGAAGGAATACGAGTAGCAGTAGGGGAGCAGGACAAAAAGATTATTTTTTTACCCAAAAGGACTGATTTTCAATTTATTTGAAGAAAAATGAAGTTACCTCTCTTATACTTAATTATGTGAAGCTTAATACTGGCCACGTATTCACAGCTCTTTCAGAAAGAGTAGTTTGCTAAATCCCATTTAACGTGTGGGGAAACTGAGGCAGGGGGTGGGGTGGGGGAAGAGGTTGATTATGGTTTCTCAGGAAGGATGTGATGGTATCAGACTCACCAAACTGTTTGCCATCTGTTTATCCCCAACACTTATTTTCTTGTATTATTTTATCTTCTTTTTTTACCCGAACTAAGTCAACCGAGCAGCATACTTATATAAAACTGATTCCATCGTTGGACAGACACATGATTTGAAGCTTTCTGTCAAGCTCTATAAGATATTTCAGCCAGAATATGAGGTGTGAATAAAAAGAACTGTTAAAACAATTGGGGTCAGAACCTGCCCACTGGATACGAGAACTCCTGTGGACTTTAATGGGATTATTTGCGTGAATAAAAAAGAGCAGGGATACCCCATGGCTTCCTCATTTATTTCCAGCAAATGGAAACCTGGTGTTATGTGACCAGAAGAAAATGAAAAAGAGGTGGTTGGAGCGTGGTCGTTCTCCAGTGACTTTTGTTAGCAACTGCAAAACCCACGAATTTCCACAGAAACGTTGTTTACTGACAAAAACCCCAAGCCTAACACTTTTCCAATTTTTAACAACTGCTCTTCAGTTACGTCTGGTTTCTGAAAAATTGAAGCATCTTCAGATATATTCATATTTTTCCCTCTTTTGGTTTTCAACCGCTCCTTCCTTACAGAATCCAGTAACTAAATCATCTTAGCAGAAATATAAATTTTAGCCAAAAAATTCAGCGAAGGGGAAAAAAAAGGGCCCTTTTTTGTTTTTTTTTTTGTTCCAAAGAAACCCTGGAAGGCAGCTCAACTTGTGATAATAATTGTAATATCAGACAAAGGTTCGAGACAAAACGTTGCTGCAGCCCAGCCCAGGTAGAGCTGAGCAGATGCCTTCAGTAATGTACCCCAGCCTGTGTGGGGAAAGGTCAAGGGGAAAGGTATCCCCATGCCCTCCTGGATCTAGAGGACAATGAGGTCCATATGTTGAGATTGCTCCCAAGACCGTCGCGACTGGAAGAAGGTCAGCAAGGCAGAATTATGGGGAGGAAAGTGAAAAAGCGAGAAGAGGTTTCCAAAGGCCAAAAAAGCAAGGCTTTCATTTTATATCCAATTTATCTTTCCGCCTCTGAAAAGGGCACGGAGGTTGGAAATTATGATGGAGTTTTTTAATTTTATTAATGGCAGGCTTTGTGGTTGCTAAGGGAATTTGACCCAACCAAGGGAAAAAAAAAAATGGCCCAACGCAGTATTATCAGGATTAATCTCCTGCCTTGAAATAGTTGAATCTCTCTCCATTGGCCTCACGAGTCCTTCCTGCTCAGCCTGGATCTCCACGACCACCTTGTTGACATGAGCCTACCGCTTAATCCTTGGAAGGAAACCTAACCCTTGGCCTTGGAGGGATGTCCCCGAGAGAGGGTAACCAGAGTGCAGCCGTGCAGGAGGTGAACCCCACCAGAGGCAGCCTTCAAACCTCCAGGCACTTGCTCTAATCAGACAATAAAGCAGCGAGCACAAATGAGAGGTTAATTTAACGGGAGGCTTGATGACGCCGCGATAGGGCCCTGCTGCTTGTTTCCAACAGACTCCTTTATAGTATTGGTTTTTATTACACCCTGAATTCTAAGGAGTGAGGATTTGCTTCTGTAGGGCAGGTTGGCTGAGCAATGAAACGTAATGTTTCTTTTATTGCTCAATAAA
>NW_008614299.1:0-42660 GCF_000691845.1 Merops nubicus | reverse complement strand
CTTTCCCTGCTGCTCCAGCCCAGCTTTTTCAGGCCCATTAAGCCTCTAGCACAGCCCAGCAACAAGAAGTTGCAGCTTCTAACCATTTTTGGTTACTTCTGAGACTTCCTAGAGGTGAGATTTGTGGCTAGTTCAGTCTCTGGGACTTTTGCCATCCCTACCTAGGTGTTTTGGGGTTTGTTGTTTTTGGGTTTTTTTTGTGGAAAGGCTTTGGTCTTCTCTATGGTCAGGTTCAATGGGTTCTCCTCACCCTCCAGAAAGAAAGAAGAAACCTAGTGTTGCTCTGAAGGATGTGGCTGTAGAGCATCTGGTATTTTGTTTTCCCATCCGTGTATATCCATGTGTGGGTTTGCATCCCATGATTTAACATGCCTGGTTTAGGCCAGGAGAAGTGCTGACAGGCAACCTACAGACATCTTCCACACTCCCCTGCCAACAAACCCAAATCTTTTCCTGTAACATGCCCACCTCCAAGCCATTCCCAACCTGGCCTTCTCTTCTGAGGAGACCACTGTCTGTAGCATATTAATTGATAGTGTTATAAAGTGTTGGGTTGTCCAACCACAGTCAAGAACAGGATTTTCCAGTGTTGACTTCCCTTCTGCATTAGTTAATGTTTGGAAACATCAACACGCCGGACTCCTGCACCAGCCTCTCATCACCTTGTAGAGCTCCTAATGTGCCAACCCGTTATCCCTCATGCTGTAAGGGGATCCAGCCATCACAAACACACCTCCTTGCAATAATATTGTGGGCAGGTGGCATTTACAGCAGTGAAATTCAGCTATTTTAGACTTTGGTTGCATAGAGCAAATGATAAAGGATTAAAAACCCCCCTATACAAGCTTTGAGGGCATGACCAAACATCGTAGGCAAGGATGACTGTGATTACTAGAAACTTATACAGGTTGCTTAGAATGGTGGGTTTAATTCCAGTTTCACCTTTTATACTCAAAGTAGCATTAAGTTTCTTTCATTTTTTTAATTTTTCTTTTTAATTTTAAAAGAATCTCAGATTTTTGGGTTTGATTGTGGCAAAATCCTGCATGGGATTTGTGTTTAGTTTGATTTAGGATGAAAGGTGACAGCAGAGTGTGCCACTGGAAACCCTCTCCCAAACAAGTGGCTCTGAAGTTCTCCTTGAAACCTAACTTTTGGGGCTGTTTTTTTCTTCACACTTGACCATTCTAATTCTCTCTCCCCCTTTTTATTTTTGTCCTCTTCTGTAATTACTCTTGGTCACTGTTTTTGAGATATTTGTAGATCACTTTAATGTCCCCATAGGTCAATGCCAAGTATGACCACCGTCAGCAGTTTTAAACTTTGCTCTTTTTTTCAGTCCATGCAGCTATCCCAGCAGGACTCTTGTCCATAGGATTGTGTTTTATGATGTTGTCCCTCTCTTCTGCTGAGTGATAGAGGGTTTGTTTGAATTAAATACCAAAAATGTAACAATGGAATTACTGCACCATCTGCAACGAACTGTCATGGCAATTTTCATACCTGCCATGATACTGGCAGCTTGTTCATTCCCAAAGATTATCAGATTACTGGAATTCTCCTTAGATGCACATACACACCTATTTATATAAAAATCTACTGCCATGTTTAACTCATTTAAATAATTTCTATAGTTTCCTATATTCGCAAAAAAAAAGTTATAGTGGGGAAAAAAAAATACAATCAACATTTATACATTCCAGGAAGATTTAAGTTTCCAGTAACATGTTTTCCAGCAAATATAACATGGTTTTAATTAAACTAAATAAATAAATAAAAGAAGTTAGTGACTGTAGGAGCAGTTCCTCTGCTCCCTCCTAAGGTGATTTAGTTCTGCATAGGAAATTCTGGCTACAAACTGTGCAGGTGGCCTCACTCCTTTAGTTGCTAAATATTCCAATGCCTCTTCAGGGGATGTTTGTTCTCATTTATTCCTCTCTCCAATTAGAAATAGTGATTAGAATCTCTATATGGATCTGATTCAAAACCGACAGAGGTCAGCTAGAAGATGTGCATTGACTTCCCTAGGTTTGAGCAAGCCCAAATCACCCTTGAGTTCTTTTAATTTCCAGGCAAATGTAACATCACTAATTCAATCCCTCAACCACTTTTAAACATAAATGCAACCTCCTGGACCCAAGAGCAGCATCATCACACTCATTCTCAGAGCTCTTCCTCCTTCAAAGAAGCCCACACCTTTAAGTGTTTTGTCCTGCTGGCAAAAGGGTTAAAAAACACACATTTTGAATTAATCCCTTTGAATCGTGGCATAAGAGGGAGCTCAAATATTTTCTCAATGGAAAGTTAGTGGAATTTTCGATAGATCTGGGGTGAAAGAAATGTCTTCAGAAAGTCTCAGAAGAAAGATCCTTTGAAATGGCCCGACTTGTGTTATGATAAGCAGTTCGATAAGCCCACCCATGGTAAAGTTATTAGGAATTCATATCATATGGATCCCATTAACCTAAACGTTTGCTTTTAAAGTAAACTTCTCGGTACATGACTACCACTAAGACCAAGCACTTCAGGTTTGAGGATTGTGTTTTTACAAATGAATCTAGGGTTATCCAATCAATTAGCTGAATTCCCTGTGTAATTGTGCTTTAAATGAATCACCTGGTACTAATGAGACTGATTACCCATTAAAAAAAAAAAAAAAAAAGACAAAAATATATCACTGCCTTTAAGGGAAACACTTTAAAATCAGTGGAAAAACCATCATGCAGCGTGCAGTTATTCTTTGGCACTCACTGCCTTGGGATATAACCAAAGCAGGTAGATTTGGAAGATTAGGAAGAAGGATTTAGGTCATATGGAAGTCAGAATATCACTCAAGCTATTTTTAATTAATCGTTACACGACCATCTGAAATCAGTAATGAGATCAAAGCTACGTTTTTGAGGTGATAATAAAAATATAGGCTAAGAATAAGGTGGTGGCTTATTCTTCACGGCCAGGAAAGAGAGCAGTGCCATCGAGATGACAGATAGAAGAGGAGAAAAGGACTGAGGCTGGCTGAGGGTGAATGGGTAGTGCTGGTTACAGAGAAATTCAGCTTTAGAGCTTGCAACGGAACCCAGCTATTTTAATCACCTTGCCTGCTACACTCTGTTGCACTTTGGAAGAGTTTAAGTTGATCTCTGTGCTCTATCATTGCACAATTTAGACACGTTGTAGGCCTTAGAGAAGCATAAAGGATTCCAGACTAACTAGGCTATTTGTCTGTCCCAGTCAGGCAAAACTTAGCTATCAGTGGTTTAGTGAAGGATTTTATCATTAACTCATATTGTGTTTCTAACTGAATTCAGTTGAGCAAGAAGGAAAAGAGAAGAGAAGCAATTAAGGCCGTGCTATAAACGGTGGAGTCTGCAGGCAGGAGGCTGCAGTGAATTATATGGAGCATTCTTCTCCCAACCACAACTTGATTGAAACAATTTACTGGTTGTGTGCGTTGAATGACAGCAGAGCTGGATGACTAATGGGGTGGCACCATCAACCCTCCTTCCTCCCACCCAGCAAACTCTTGGTTCTCCTGTTGGGAAAGGGTCAACGCTTCGTCCTGCTCCACTTTGTCCCGGTGTGAAGTGATGTAACCCATCGGGTCCAAAGGGGGCCTCCCAATCAGATATTGAGCATATTGTTGAAATTATTGCATGGGCTATTTTTGGTTCATTCAGAGGTCAGTGCCCTTCTGGGAGCAGGGAGTTATTGGATATTCCCCTGGACAAACAAAGCCGTAATTACTCGGCAAAATAAAAGAAGGTGCTTAGAAGCTGGCAAAGCAGAGAATGATTTTGGTTTCATTTAGAGAAAGTTCTGATACATGTAACTGGGATTTCTGGCATGTGAAACGAGGCTGTCTGAACTTCTACCCAACTGTTTTCAGTGAAGTGGAAAAAAATGAGAAACATGCAAGAAGTACCTACTTTTGATCACCAAGGTGTTTTGATCTCATAAATTATGTCTTAAATTAGGCATGGACTGGAAAATGTGTGTGTGTTTTCTCTCAGTCTGGGAGCTTCTTGTTTTGAGAGAAAGAGCTCTGTTCCTCTACCTTCATCAAATACCTTTTTTTTTCCACCTCTGCTTTCTAACAAGTAGGTTTCTCTCACCATTTATCAGAGGTGTCATGAGCATAGGATGGAGAAGCACCACATACCTCCCTTTCTTTCTCCTCTGGGACTTCCTCAGTCTAAAACTCAAGCTTAGATCCAAAGAGGCCTGAAAATGTTCCAGTCTAAGGAGCAGGTTGACCTGCAACCTAATCTCATCCCAACTGTCATAACACTATGTTAGCCATGCACAGCTAATAAATCATCATAATGCTAGCTTAATGGAGCAGGCTTTGACAGTGCCAGGATTAGAAGGGCATACAATAAACAAAGAGTGGCTGAGCAGAGAGGTACAGTAAAGCAGTGAAAAATCACCAAATGATGCAACAAATCTTCTCCTGGTATTTCCATGGGCCTCTGCTACAAGCAGTGCTGGGGGGAGCTCAGCTCCCTCCTGCTGTCCCTCTTCTCTTCTGCCAGACCCCAAGAGAAGGCAAAAGAAGAAGAGGATTGGTGTGGGAGCTCAGCCTGGTGTAACATGCAGCTGAAGAGAGAGGATGGGCTGTCTGTAAGGTTAGGAGATGAGGCTGGTGAATTATCCTGCCCTAAGCAGAGATTTCCTCCTCCAGCAGTAGGATTGCTCACCAGCAAGGCTGAGACTTCATGGTTTTGTAAGGGGGAGCACAGGCTGGCCAGCCAAGGTGAAACATTGTCCTAAGCATGCTGCCACATTCAATTTAAATAGAGATAGTGAATAAGGAGGGAAAATCATATCAGAAAAAGATGTCTTTTTATTAAAGATTTCAAGATGTCTCACTGAATAGACATGTGCACAAAGAATTTTCCCTGGAACTTTTACAATTTCTGAAGCAAAAGGTAGAAAAGCTGCAGAAAAAAAAAAACCCTTATTATCTTTCTACTAGAATGCTTTTTGGCACTGACTTGTGCATCTTTTGGATCCTGAGATAGATTTTAACATTGTTTTCTTAACCCTGTCATGGGAAAGAGGGTGGATTTTTCAACCTTTGTTAATGATGGACAAGCCTGAAGACTTTTGATAATTTACTTTACAATGGGTAAATAGCCAAAGTAACCTTATCTGAACTAGCCAGGATCATTTAGTCTGAATAAAGAAGCTGAAAGTCTCATGAGAACGGGACTTCTCACAAGATTTCCATGATTTCCTCTTTCCAGTAGGAAAAGTGACACAGAGAGGATATCCTATCTTTTTGTATTTCAGCACCTCTGCTTCTCCTCGGAGCTGGAACCAAGAAGCTGCAAAGTCATGTGAAACTAGAGATTTGGAATCATTTAACTGACCTTTTGAAAAGATTAAATTTGGCTGTAGATGTATCTGCATAACCACATAGTGATAGAGAAACAACATTTCTTTGATGCTTTTCTGCTGTTGTCTATTAATTTCAGTGGTGTTATTTCTTCACTTCTATATTTTGTTAAGAGATGAATCAGATTCCCCTTTATCCCTTACTCCTTAGCCACATTTTTGCTGGTAAAACTAGGGCTTTTTTTTTTCTCTTTTAGCAGAGGAGAAATCTTAATTCATCTTAAAGTCTCCCAGAGAGGTGAAAGAAAGATCTTAGGTTACAAGTTGAAAGAGTAAGTTGTCAACTCAGAGGAACTAATCTTAAGCCCAAGTGAGCACAGTGTGGTTTAGCTTTCAAACGTGAACTTTTAGGATTGCTAGAAACATCCCTCTGCTGCAAACCCTTGGATTTCCATGATAAAAATTAAAACAGTGCAACAGTTAAGCTCTGCCTGACCTGACTACTAATATGGAAACACTGTTTGTAAGAGGTCTGAGCTGAGAGTAGAGAACCTGACATCAGTAAACGTGTGCACCTCCAGGCAATAATGGGTCCTTATGCTTTAAATTATGTGTATTCAGAAAAAGAGAAGGACAGGAATTAAAAAAAAAAATCACAAAGGAAAAGAAGGGCCATGATCCATGCTGATGCCTGCATTTTTGTTATTAGTAGTGGCCCTGTCCCAGCCAGGAACGTATCACATGCAGAAATCAAAACTAAACATTGAGCAATACGTTGGGGGGCTGGGGGTTGAAATCTCCATAGTTGGGTTTGCTCCAAGATGAGCAGAATAGTGTGATCTGGACCCACCCCCGCTCCAGTGGCTCCAACAAAATCTGTTCACTGGGCTGTTGCTTATGGTACATGCCAGTGTGTCCCAGAGCTCTCTGAAATGAGCAAATTTCAGTGCTGTCCTTAGTCTTTGGATCTTGCTCTTGAGAATGTCTTTGACCTGAAATAAAAGTGGAAATCTCTCCCAGTTCATGTAAGGAGTCATCATCAGTGCAATGGCTCCAAAGACTGATAAACTTCTCACTCAGGCAAACTGGTAAATGCCTTTTGTCAGCTCATTCTTTGATTATTTTTTTGAATGTGTGGAACTGCTGGAGGCTGAACCCTTGGATTGCCTCAGGATGGCTGTGCTCTTGGAGCATCCACCTTTTCCTAGGTCAAAGCAGACCTAGGAATGAACTCTTGAACATTTGTAGGTGCTCTGTTTTCTTGCATACTAACTTCAGCATGTGTGTAGAGAAACCTGAGTTGGCTCCGTGCAGATCCAGATGGGCTCCAGCTGGGCTTCCAGCCCTGTCCAACTCTTTCTCCACCTAGAGACAGTCAAGGCTCAGGCTGAAGCCCAGTTGGTAAATCCCAAAGGCTTAAGCCTCTGCAAATGGGCATCTGTCCATCTCCTGGTGGTGCTTTCTCTCATCCATCCAGCACCTGAGAACCTGGTGAGTTCATTGTCCATTTTATGAGCTATTGAGTGGAGTGAACATGTGACTTAACTGTAACTGAGTTTTAACTGCTAGCAAAACAGCTCATTTCTATTGGGGTACTGATTTTATTGGTTTCTCAGGTTTTTATCAGGTTTCCTTGTGTGCATATACTGTGTAGCTCTGGTGACTAAGAAATGGGAGAGACACTGAATTAAGGAGGAAGCATAAAAAGGAGGAAATGTAAATTAGTGACATTCTCTCTTTCCATAAGTAAATGTTTATGACTCCTTCAATAGGTTATCCTGCTTCAGCCTTGCAGAAACAGCATCCAGCAGAGGTAAACTTGATTTTAAGCAATGTGCCCTCAGATGCAGAATCCTGCTTCTCATTGCCTGGAGTGGGAGTTAGTCAGCCTTAAGACTCTGAAGCTTAAAATCCATGTCCATGTGCTTTCCAGGCAACTGGGAAACTACTCTGTGCAGATCCATTTACACAGTATCTCCTGAACTTTTGCAGCATTAGCCTTTGCAATTGCTGACACTGGAAATTTATCCAAGCTATTAAATGAATCACTGCAACGTCTCTCAAATTCCTCGACTCCTGTTTCCTCAACACACAGCTTTATTTAAGAGATCCCATCCCTTCAGGCTGTCCCTCTTCTGTCCCAGACCAAAGTGAGATGAAGACTGTCCTCCCGTTGACGTTGTGATTTTGGTTGTGAAGAAGGATGTTTTTTCTGCAGGAGCTGGAGTTTCCACAGGCAGCTGGCTAAGCTTGTTTATTCCCTGAGAATTTCAAAGCCTGCACTGTCCCGTGGCTCCACGTCATTCAGGCAGCATTAGACCCTGACAAAAGTGTGGAGGAAAACCCCCTTGAGCACTGGATGTTACAACCTTCTGCAGAGGAGTGGCCAACCACCTCAGCCTCCCAACGCTCGCCTGCCAGACCACGCAGCCCTAAGATGCTCAAATATGTTCTTTCCTGGCAGAGCTCGAGAACGGCCAATTTAGTGGGAGAAGGAAGTTGGCAGAGCTCTGTCTGTAGAAGACTTTGAAATATTCTGATTTTTATCAGAAATGACAACAACAAAAAGAGCTTAAGCCAAGCGTGCTCCAAAAGCTACGTTTGTCTCCTGCCTCCCTCTACTCTCCCCAACGTCATGGAGAGAATTTCCTTAGGTTGATGCCAGGAGACAAGCAAGAGTCTGTATAGAAGAGACTGACTCGATCACTGCAGACCTCTTAGGTCCTTGTGCCTCTAAGGGACAATGCATGTTTTGAGTAAATTATTGACAAAGCAAAAGTGTGAGCCTCTGGAGGTCGTTTAAGTGCACGAGGCTACATTCTTTCTTACAGAGCTGGTGAAAGTAAACAACATTATTATAGATTTTGGTCATGCCCTGGCATCAGTAAGTCTAGTTTCTGTGTTTGCCATATGCTTGCGTTGAACTGGAACAGCAACGAGTACACAGGGAAATTGTTTAAAGAGCCAGTTCAGCCTCAGCACTCGCTGTCAAAATTATGATGTACACGATTCGTTCTGCTAACCACAAAAGTTTTTGTTTGTGGAGTGAAATAATGTGTAATTTGGTCTATCATTTAGGAAAGCTTTTTCTTTTTTCTTTCTTTCTTTCTTTCTTTCTTTCAGGTCTGGAGACCGAAGCACTGGATGAGTGGAGAGCATCCTGCAGCTCCCCAGGACGACGTGGACTCGACGTGAGATAGGAGACAGAGGAGGCATAAGCCAAGACTTTAAACTGTGATTGCAAAAGGCAGCTTGCTGAGCCAAATAAAGAGAAGAGGGAAAATTGACACCCCACAAGACATGGACAATTGTTGCCACCGGCTGGGAGGCCTTAAATTACAAACCCATTTTGTATATCCAAACGCTTACACTTTCTATTTATATATCCCACTTCTTCTGTGCACCAAAAGTTGGATTTGGCAAATGCAGCTATTCCCTGCAGGCATATGGGTGAGGTTTTCTGCAGAGAAAATAAACTTGATTGTTGAAAACCTGTGTTTGCAATTACTCTGGGTTTCAATATTCTGAGGTCAAAATAGATCCTTTAAAAAATTGTAATGCTTTCAAACAGATTCGTTTTCTTTCTGAAATGGTTATTGGATTAAAATGAAATATTGAAACATTTTTGGTAAGCAAGTCATAGCAAACCCTTTCACTAGAAATTATGAAAATACAGAAAGAAAGGAAGGAAGAAAATATACAAAGGCAAGAGCCAGGGACAATGGTTTTTTGGGTTAAAGAAGACCATTTTTGTTAAAAATCTTTAATTCTAAAAATGACAACCGGCCACATTAATCAGCTCAGCTACACTGAACAAGCCAAACCAGTTTTCCAATACATCTTTTGGGAGATTTTTCTATGGTCTGGGAGATCTTTGCCTGGCAAAGGAGCAGGTATAAATTGTAACAGAAATTTTCGTCAGGGACTTTTGTAGGCTGGATGAGAATCTTAGTTCATAAATATTGTCCCAGAAAACTGTGTGACTGTCTTTGGACAAAACCCCAGATTTTGCAGGTTGTTTAATGGGCCTTAATTTCCTTAGGAGCGAGGAACACAGGCTGGCATGTAAAAATATATGAAAGCTCCCAGCCAGGACTGAGCCAAGGAGGTGTCAGAAACTGGGAATAATCTTTACATTCTAAAGCCATCATTCAAGGGGACAAACTATATTTAATCATCTATTTGCTAATTACATTTCAACGACATCTCCAGAGCGTGTCAGCACAGCTTCCCCCTTGGATGACCAGTTCAAGGTGGTTTTGACTTTCGAGCAATGGAGAAAGAGTCAGAATTGAGAACTTCAGCAGCAGGATTAAAAAAAAAAAAAAAAACAGGTAAAAAAACCTCCTAAGTAATTATTTAGGTCCTTGAGGCATACCAGTGGAGTGCAAATGAACTTCAATAGGACCATACGCCTCAGCCTTTCTCCTCCACCTCGGACTAGAGCTACATCTGGCATTTCACCCTTGTAAGAAAACAGTGAGGGGCTTGTTCCAAGGAAGGTGCAAGGAGGGTAGTGAGAGACCGCTCTGCATGCTCTTTGCCTTGAAATATTCCTTCACTGCATGCCCACTTGAAGGCCCCTTTATGCTAAGGAAACTTAGTGTAAATAGGAATCAAGCTCAAAGAGCCTGGAAAACCATAGCACGAGAGTTCAAACCTTTCCAGTTCAAACTCTTTCAGGGCAGCCCTAAACCTCTACCCGGATTTCACCTACCCATAGAAAGTTGCTGTGTGCTCATTAGCTGATGAATTCTACTAATTAACTTACGCTTGGGGCTGCCATGGTGTGGACAGCAAGAACACCAAGGGTATGTTTTTGGAGGGGAGGAGGGGGTGTCTCTTTATTCTCTTCAATTGATCGAAGAGAAAAAGCAGATTTTTTTTAAATTTATTATTATTTTTCTTAACCTTAAAGTGTTACTTGTAAATGGAGGCCAGAGTTTAATTTCAGATAGTGTTACTCCACCTTGTGCAAGTGATTTCTCTTGACACTGCACTGACTACCCATGCACAAAAAGCCCTTTATGACTTACATGCTAAAGAGCCTGAAGTATTTTTTGCCTCTCCAAAAATGACATTTCATTCCCCCAATCTTTTTTTTTTTTTTTTTTATCACCTGAACACTGGTCTTAAAACCACAGCACGCAAAGGCCCCATGTGAAGCAGGGAAAGGCATTCAGCATCTGCTTATATCCCCAAACTGAAGCACCAGTGTGCCTAAAAAAGCTTGTATTTAAAGGCATTGCAGCTGCATCAGCTCATATTTCATCCAGCCACCAATTTCCTTTTCCCCCTGACAAACAGGCCTCAGAAAGAACCCAGGCCAGAAATTCTCCACGTTAGCGAAACATTTCCTCTTTCCCGTTCTCCCTTCCATTAACATTATTATGCTGCTCCTGGGAAAAGATGACTTTTCCAATCCAGGCAGCATATTTCTCTCTTTTCTTTTCTTTCTGTCTGTTTTCTCCCTCTCCGAGCTAGTGGTAAGGAGAGAACTGGGTTGGAGACAACAGGGAGAGAAGGAATATGGGGGTGAAAGGAAATAGAGTGTTTGTTCAGGAAGGAGACCTTAAAATCTGCCTCCCTTTTTGCATGCAAATGCAGAGGGACAGCAGCTCCTGGCTCTTCCCTCTGCTGAGCGTGGGATTCAAAGATGAAGACAAACACAACGTTGGTGAGAGTGTCCAGTGAGGGTCAGGTGCTCCCTCTGGGCTCAAGAGCTGATTAAAGCCCATTTTTAAACTCATCCCAGACCTGGCTGCAGCCAGATCTACCTACAGCTAGTCCATAAGTTAATATTTGAAGCCCTTGGGATATTAGGTCTTTGCAGCCCTTGGGATTTTTTTTTTTATGTCATATTTTATATGTCTTTTTCTAGACATCCAGCAGCCTTCATGGCTTGTGCAATACTAGTTGTCTACGTCCCACCTCGATAAAAGTCTCCATCCTCCCACCTTGCAGGGCCAACCCAATGGCAACCTTAATTCACTCATCTTTACTGCCTGGCATGTATCACAACCACAGTAAACACGTTCAAACTACCCAAGACCAAATCCAGACCCGTTACAAAGCTGAGTGGCTGTGCTGAGTATCAGGAGAGCCGTGCTCATATCACGTCTGATTTTACCAGGAGCGTGTTCACTTCAGCGTGCTTTTATTTTTCTTCTCCTTCAAGAACTCGAAGGCAGAGTCCCAGAGGACAGAAAACATCTCACTGAAATTAGTGGCAAAGGACAGCCAGGTCATAATTCCTTGCCTCAGAGCAAGCGTGTCGTGACTGAACCATAAACTTTCTGTCATGCCTGTAAAAAAAGGTGAACGGCAGCATCTGCTCACTCCAAAATACCCTCTGGCAGTATTTTAATGTCACTTTAACTAATTCTAAGGCAGCCAACTCAGGAAATCCATTCTTGAAGGCAGTTCTTACAGATTCTAGCGGGGAATAGTTTCTTCTTTATCATTTTTACCTAAAAGTCCTAAAACACTTTGGGTTCGTCATGGTTGGTTTTTTGAGAAGTCAACCCAAAGAGCACATAACTTTTCTGGAAAAGTGGATTATGAAGGGAGCCGTTTTCCAGTAAAGAATAGGTTTGAGAGAAAATTTCCTGCAGGTACTAGTTCCTTAGTCATGTAGTAGTGAATCAGGCAGTTTTGATCAATTAGATTTTATGTAGTGTTTTAGCAAATCTTGACAATAAATACAAAATGGGACTGCAGAAATGGACGAAATAGCAAAATTTTTAAAAAGTCCAGGAATGGTTCAAAGATCAGACTGAACACATTTACCTTCTGTTCTTCTCTTCCATTTTGACTTGGTAATTTTTTTTTTTTCCAAAAAAATCTGCATAAATTACCATTTACAGTGAAAGAGGCAAAGAATCAACTCAAACCAGACCCCTGAATTGTTTCCTCCAGGATGGTCAGAAAGGGGCAATTTCTTTAACAGCAATTTGCTCCCCCTTTCTTTATTTCTTTTTTGTTGTTGTTGTTTTCTTACTTGCTTTTCTGTTTTTGCTTTTCACTCTGAGTTGGGAGCTTTGTTCAGACAGACCTTCCCTTGTGAATGGTTTCAGTTTCAACAAATTGCCATTCTGTGACACCCCGCCAAATAAGTACCTTGGAAAATTCCCAACCACCTCTAGTCTGGACTCTGGAGCTCGTTTCATTTCCAAATCCTGGACCAAACCATCCGTGGGCGTAGCTCCCTTTGACTCCAGGGCATCCCCTCTGCAAGGGAGCTTGGCCTCACATTATGGGGAGGCAATTTGTACCAGAGTGCAATCATTGTGGAGGTGAGATGCAGACTCAGTTTAAAGCTGGGGAGGGTGTTGTTCAGCAGTTTTGACAAGAACAGACTAATGATATTGTGTCTGGTTTTGATTTAGAGCTAGTTGCAATGCCACATTTAAAAAAATTTAAATTATTCCTATTTTGTAGGGATTGAAAAAAAAGATTTTCTGGGTTTGAAGGTTAAATGCAGGCAATCTTCTTAACTTTATAGCTTTATCATCTTCAAATAGAGAATCCTGTTATACTTAAACATGTTGGTCACTACATTTAAAAAGAAAAATAAAAGTTTTCATAATGCCAACCCTGAGCATCACCTTTGACTTATTTTTTTCTCTTTCAATTTACACTGGAACAGCTCACAGAAAAAAATTTGAACCACGTTTTGACTGATTTTCATTTTTTTTTTGGTCTTCCCTTGCGTGTTCTATGACCTATAAGAATAATCAAAATAATAAAACCAATGTTAAAGCTATGCCTGGAGTAACTTTACTTCAGCAAGCCACCAATGTCAAAATAACCATTCTTAGCAGTCCTCATTCCTTGTCACGTGGTTAAAGATTTTTTTGCTTCATGCCTTTCTGGTTAGAGATGTCTTGTTTGAGAGTTTTCTTTCGTGCATGTCATAGAACAAGTATGTTTTTTATGACATTTATGAATGTGACCAGTCTGGGAACACGCTGTTTGTCTGGTCGGGTGGAAGCCAAAATTGAAGTAATTGTAACTAGAATTTCCAATTTTGGGGAGAGCTGATACATCAGCTGGGGTCAATAAATTGGCAAAGTCATCTTTTATAGTATGAAAAGGTAACTTGCCTGCTTTCTAGGAATGGTCAGGGCAAGGTTTTAATTATCTGAGGTATTAATTGGAACAACTCTTACCTTCCTCTGCCTTTCCTTTTCATTGAGCCAGTCCTATAAAATTTAGATTAACCGTATAGGGTGGAGGCAAAAAAGTCTATCTGGATTCTGAATGCCTGTCAGAAACATCCTGAAGTGCAAGAATCAAGCCCATAGCATCAAAACATCCAAGCATTACAGTTTGATGTTGTATGAAGCCTGCCTGTCTTATTTCAGCTAACCTAACACTCTGAAATCCATGATTGAGAGCTGTTAACTCCCAACGATAGGCTCCTGGCAAGCAGGCTTGAGGTTTTTTTAATATTTTATTTTAATTATTTTTAGTTTATAGCTCAGCAATTCCACTGACCCAGGGGAACACTTAAACTAAATATGATAGATGTCAAGTTAGAAAAAAAAAATAAAGACAGCAGTGTTCTTTCTCCCTGCGAGTACAAATGTTTGCTGGAGACTTTTCTGACAGTATTAAGCAGAGCAGAGACCTGGGGAGAGAAGAGAGGGACGTGGTACCCCTTCACTGAGGTCACTTTGGCTAACGTTCTCCAGAACCTGGAAGGGGAGAACCAGGACACCTACCAGTAGCAGTTGCTTCTAACTCAAAATACAGTGAGTTTACCTATTTTTTTTTCCCTTTTTCCTCAGTCCTGATGTGTCTTGCATCAACTGGAGGAGCTAAAAAGAGTGCTTGTTTTTTCAGCTGACATTTGGAGCTGTGCAGACCTGTGAGATGCCCCATAGATGGGCAGAAAAAAAAAAGAAAACAATAAAACCAACAAAAATGGAGCTTAACGAGCTGCAAAGAAGTGAGGAAATGCTCCAGGAAATTCTGTAAAACCCTGCCTTTGACAATCTACCTGAAAAACAAATAAGAGAACCACCTAAAGAAAAAATAAATGCTTCTACTGGTTCCTGGTCCATTTTTTAACTTGTAAACCAAAACGTTTGCATAGGAAGATGCTGTAAAATGAAGATACTGTAAAATATATTGATGTAATCAGTAAGAAAGAGAGAAAAATTAGTCTTCACAAGGATCTATAGGAATTATTCAGAGGGGAAAAATGTTGCCTATCTCCAGTGTAATGTGCTGGCTAGCTGCATCAGGGCAAAGGAATGGGCTTTCCAGGCTTTTATCATGAGATCACTGGCTCCAATCTCTCCTAGGGATTTCATCCAAAACTCAGTGAAATCACTGGGAGCCTCATTACTCTGAATCAATACCCAGGTCCACAATAAGAAAGAGCTAACAGAAATTATTAGGGAAGAAAAAAGAAGTCATTTCATGTGTTATATTGAAAATGTTCAGAGCTTGCTTTCGACTGGAATAAGGGGAGAAATTTTGTAATGGTCTGAGCTTTCCATATTTCTTTTCAATATTTTGTAATGGTCTGATCTTTCTCTGTTTCTTTTCAATATTTGATTCTGGGTGATCCCTACTCCTGTAGATTTACTTCTTACATTTCAGCACTGGAAAAGAAAAGGAGGCATGGGCTGAGAATTAATAACCCCTGCATAATAAAAATTGGGTTGAAGGTTGGAAACCACCCATTTTTGCTGCTTTTCTTATAATGAAAAAAAATCAGAGCTGTATCCATGGATCATTTTTTCCATTGAATTTAAAGGCTGACTAAGAAAAGCTGCACAAATTGATGTATGAAGTTGTTTCATGATTCATGTGAATTTATCTGATGCTGGCCCAATTTGGGGAATTTTCTGAATGTGGTAGTAGTGCCAGAGGGGTGCCCACAGCACAAAGCTCAACATCAAAAATGCCTTAAATTTTGCATCTTTCTAAGCATAAAACCTGAACTACATTTTCCTGCTGGAGATGTTCTTTCCACTGTGGGAGCCAAGGATGCTACTACACTGGCTCATGTTTTACAGTGTTTTCCCTACTTATTTTCCAGTCTTATTAATGAATTTTAAGGTAAACTCTTTACTGAATGGACAGGTATTTTTATAACATATTGAAGAATGTATACTTGAAGTGAAATACAATTTATTTCTTTAGCTATAGAAGGCAAGAGTACTCCCTCCATATTTTCCTTCCCAGCTTTCAGACAAATAAATCAATACAGGTATATATTTATATTATATATTCCCATATATATATATTTACAATACTCTGTAACAACAAAAAAAAAAACCCACCCTGAGGTCATTTGAATTATTTCATAATCAGGCAGGTAAAGTGGTTTAGCAGATTATGAAACCACACCACTGCCAAATTGTTCCATGATGATAATTATTTGCTTCTGTTCCTTAATTCTGGGTGGGCAACACTGCTTTTCCTCTGTCCCCTGGAAAAAAAAAAGCAGGATGGCTCTCCCTATGGTTTTTGGCTTAACTGCACACATCTGGGTTTCATATCAAAAGAAATAAATATCAGACCTAATTAATCCTCTGAGGCTGCTGGGTACTGACTCCTGAGCAACACAGCCTTTAATTACAGCTTCAACCAGGCATAGTGATGGAGTCAGTTGTAGAAGGCTGACTGTTGATTTAATGCAGTATATCATGTCTGAAAGTATCTGGAACGACACTGATTTACATCAGCTGAATATTTGGCTCATTTGAGACTCTCTGGGGAAGGAGAGGGGGGGATACCTATATACATACATTCACCCTCATTTGCTCAGATGTGGTATGCAGCAAACTGCGTTGCAAAATGCTGACGGAATCCAGGGAACTTTTTAGAAGTGCAATTTGCTGAGATTAAAAATGTTGAAATTGCTTAATTGGGGAAAAAAAAAATGAGATTATATTCTCTTTCAAGAAATGCAAACTACCTGATTTACTAGTCTTTTATAAATGTTATTTATAGCTGATAACAGAGCTAATGATTCTTCCAGACGACACATTTCAGCGCTGTAGTTCAGACAAAGGAGCATCTAACTGGCAGCATTCTGATTAGTTTTACATCTTTTCTAATTCAGCTAATTTAAAGATAAACTTGAGGGATTTAGTTGAACAGCAATAAAACTTGTGCAGGAGTGGGGTCTGCTATATGGTTTACAATTCCAAAGCTGTCTCTCTGTCTCTCCTTTACTACCTCCCTTGTTTTTCATTTTTCTTTTTTTTTTTTTTAAAGACCTTAAAACCGTTTTGATTGCAAATATATGAGGGAATTCAGAGTAAATGAAAGTAAAGAGGCTGTTACCACTGGCCTTAGCACAGCCAGGCTTTGTGCAAACCTCCCTCCCTGCCAAGGCACCTCCAGTCTCCTTTGCAGGAACCCTTGTTACTCTAGCCCCAGATTTCTCCAGCAAAGGGCTGCCAATGGTACCAAATCGTGGGGTCAGCTTTTGTAACGAGGACTAATGAGGCCACCCTACTTATTTTCCCTCCCAGACAGAGTGTGAACTAGACCCATCAACCCCAGAGCTTCAATTCTGGTATATTAATCCCCTGTGGAAGTCCTCCCACCTCCTCACTCTGCCATCTGAAGTCATACCCACGAAGCTAAGCTGGTTTTGTTGTGCTGGGCAGTGGTGTGTTTACATGACTATCCATCTATTACAGGATATTATTTTTCCAGTGGAGAATATTTCAAATATTTCCAATGAAGAGTTTCCCCCCCTCCCCTTGCTTTTTTATTGGTATTATGAAAAATAAAAAAAAAAGGAGAGACATCAATCCATACCACAAAAAAATATATGGTAGAGTAAGAAAAGCTGGGAAATCTGATAATTTAAAGATGAAGCTGATATTGATTCTTGCCCCACTACATGATGGCCTTGGTTGATGATACACAAATCCTAGGCAGAACTCTTGAATTACATGCAGCATTTTCTAGAATTCCTGGCATGTGCCTTGATATCACAGTCTTTAGATGCATGTGTCATACGAAGAGAAAGCAAGGGAATCCTATAAAGAAATCAATAAATAAAATGAATATCAGTGTATGGTCTTGCTTTCTGAAAGTACTTGCTAAACACTAAAAAGATTTAAATTCACAATTATCTAAAGATTAGTCTCCAGTCCTCTTGGGCTACCCAAGCCCTTGTGACAGAAAAGTGATGGCTGCAGGTAAGTCATTACCAGGGAGCACACAAATGCCATCAGTCCTCTTCTATCAGTCCTTCCCAGCTGATAAGACCTTCTTTGGACCTGTAAGTCAAGTTCCTCTTACCCTGATATCTTCAAGTGTTCACTGACATGCTTCTGCTCTTCATATCTGTCTGTAGGGTTCCATTTCTCTCACATATTTTGCTCTACTTTAGTAGCTCTGGAGACAGGGGAGTGTGGCCTCATCTGCTGTGCTCTTCTCCATTAAGAGTGGATCTTCTACCAACAAAAACCAAAGGCAAATCTGTTGTACTATTGAATAACTACATTTGGATTCTTTCTGGCTCCCCATTACAGCAATATCTAAATATCTTATTGCTTCTAAATATGTATTTGCCTAAGGAGACAGGAGAAATGACCCTATGGGACATTAGAAGCTAACAGAAAGGGCCACTAGAAGAACAGAACTGGGACACTAGAAGGTAAAAAAAAAGTTATTCAGATCAAAGATATAATTGTAAATTAATTATGAACCTATGACACTAATATTACTGCTTTTGGAACCACAATTTATACGTTGTCTGGTCACCTAAAAAAACCCCACCAAATAACTGCATAGTCAGAGAGCATGTTTCCCTCACTACTGTGTCTTAACTTCAGATTTCTCCTCCTCCTTCTCCAAATGCCTTTTTCAAGAACTATTCCACGTGGTTCAGGTATTAGTATGCAAGGAAGGACAAGTGGTATGAATAAAGGCACGGGACCTTGTTCATGAAGTCACACCTTCAAAATTCATTTTGATCCTCTGTTTTCATTTTCTCTTTATCTTTAAAAACAACACTGAAAGGAGAAATCAAAGTTTTGAACCCTTTCATGTGATAAAGGAACACTGCAGGTTTGGCTTCCATAGTGAAAAATTATGTTTAGTGCAGTGAAATCTTCATCAGAGACTTTGCATTTCTCAGGGCTGCTTAAATAGCTCAGAAAACCCATCTGATTATGGGTTAAAAAAAAATCCCGTGTTTGTTAAAATAGGCTTTAAACATCAAATTAAGGATTTATGACTCAGAATTGAACGCAAGTAAATAGCTGGCTGCATACTTGGAACAAATTCCTTTTTATTGTGCAATTAATAGCGCTGAGATTGTTGTTTAAAGTGTGAATGGATTTGTCTTTCAGCTTTGCAACGGCGAGGGCAGCACCAAAAAACATTTGCTGGGATGTGATTTTGGCAGAATAAAAATCCTGGGACGTGAGAGGCTGGTTAAATACCCTGCACCCTTGGAACCAGTCTTACAGCCCTGAAAGAGCTCGTTTCTGCCAGCAGACGTGACCACTGGTCCAATTTCATCCTGTTTATTCAGCTAGCAAATATGTAGTTAAGGTGGGAGTGACTGTGATCTAATTCTTCTGAGAGAGACTTGCAAACTTATTGCCAAAAGAAGCAACGAGAGGCATTGTTACCGTCAAAAGTTGGTTAAGTCCTTTGTCACACGTGCACGGATCATCCTCTTGAGTGAACATCCAAACCAGGTGATGCTTAGTTGCATTCTGACAACACTTGGACACCTCTGAAGCTCAAGGATATGTTTAAACATCTCCTTGCAGTTGAGCATGTGCTTAATAATGTTCTGCATGAAGATAGCTTGCTGAATTGGAGGTCAAAAACCAATCAGGCTGCACTTCCAGTGTGTATCTGGAGAAATTATGCAGGAAATTAATTGATAACTCTTCTGCAAACTGCAGGCAAAGGTTGAAGCTGATATGTAGTGTCAGCTTTATTCCATTGGATTTGAGGATGGAGAAGCTGGTTCAGCCTCCTGATGAGTTTATGCACTGGGGATAATTAAAAACAAAACAGCAAAGCTGCTGGCTCTCCCCTCTCTGACCATGAAGTTGCTTTAGCTGATGCCAAGTTACCATAGGGACTTTTAGATGTCATAACAAACTCCATATTAAGGTTTAGAACCAATATAGTCTTTCACATTATCATTGTATTATCCGTATAGGAATTCAGCTCAACCAGATGTAATTCAGAAAGCAGAGGAGGGTTTCATGGTTCTTGGTTACATCATCCAAATCGACTTGAGAAACAGTTTGTGAACGTCAGAGTTTGGCACAGTTTGGACAATTTCACATCCCTTTGGCCGACGAAGCTGACTAGAAATATTCAAAGATATTGAACCTCTGCAGCTCTTCCCATTTCCACAGCAGCGTTCCAGGGCTGGACACAGCTGAGAATCTGGTCGTTAGCAGCTACATGGTTCTTTTAGGATTCCTGTAGAAGAAATGAATCTCTCCAAAATACACTCCCAGGGAAAAAAAAAAAAAAATACAGCCAGCTTTGCCTGTGGTTTTTAGGAATACACACAACTCAAATCCATGCTCACCAGCCTAGAGGTACTGGCACCTCCAAAACACTTCTTGACTTCAGAGCCTATAGCAGTCTGAAACCTGCAGGTCTTTCTACTCTCTTGTTGATGCAGCTCTTTTTTAAGCATGTAGTTTTATGAGAAAAATTCAGTATTTGTGCTGTGAGCTTAACTTCTTGTCTGGTGGATTTGTACATGTCTTCTACAGCATGGACATCCACTCCACCTTTCCCTTTAAGGAGGACAACAAACCAAATTTCTGCCTCTAACTATTTCTACGAAACATGTAGGAAGTTAATATTTTGGGAGACTTTGGCTCATTGATCAAATTTGACAGATACAACACAGACACAACGATTGCATAAACCTTAAATCCCTAAAGAGAGCAGCCAAAAAAACATTTTGTGAGGAGCAGACTCACTTAGTTTACAACCAGTTGTAGAATTGCAGGTGGGATTTCAGGTGGACCGTGCAGCTTTGGCTTCAAGCAGGAGTGGTTTGTCTGTCAAAACAGACATTATAAATGTGTGAAATGGGAAAATCAGAGATTTCAGTAGCTTATAATTAAACAAGAGATGGCTGCACACATCTAATCAGCCTGCTCAGTATCCTACCTGCTCCTATTTCTCTTTGATATGTTTTGAAAAAAAAAATCCAATCACATTTATAAATGCCCACCTATAACTTTGCCTTTTCCCATTTATTTTTTTTTCCCCCCTTTTTATCATAATCGATTCTTTCTTTTCTCTTATGATTTGATTATAAATAGGGCATTTTGGCGACAGGCGACAGAAGCACTCTGGGCCAGATGTGCTGGCTGCCTATGAAGGGCTTGGCCATAGGATGTTAGTGGTTTAAAGTAACAGGAAACCTGAGGAATATCATAAATCAGGCTTTTCTGACTAGGTTTTTTGTACAGAGTATAACAAAATGTATTGAATGACTTAAGTATGTGTGAGCCTCCTGCCTACCAAATTACTGGGGTCTGCCAGTGGAAAGCACACTAATTTGATGTTGGCCTCAGACAGAAAATTGTTAAATGAAAATTAGGTTTCAGCATTTTAACAAAAAATCAACTAGGAGTTCAGTGTTAACAGGAGCCTAAGGATTTAACTAACTGTAAGGAAAATAAAGAGAGACAAAATTCCTGACTTTCTAAGCCCCGGTCCTGAGAAAAGATTTCTACTTCTGGATCCCAACACAGCATGAGGGACAAAGTATGTAGCAAAGGGTGGGTTTTCTTTCTTTTCTCTTTACTGCCATGGATTTCACAAGGTCAGAGGTTGACATTTTGTACTTTTCCACACTTCTATTGACTTCTATTAACAATAAACAGAAGGTACTGGGCCAAAGTCATCGAATCCATCAGAGTATTTTAAAATATTAAGCCTCCAGCATGCAAGGGCAGCAGAAAGAGCTGAGCTCAGAGGTCCTCTCACCTGGCTCTGCCCTGGCCAGTGCAGGGCACTTAAGGAGAGGCATGAGAACCCCATCTGAGCTATTCCTCATCAGGGAGCTCTTTCCAACCCTGACTGATTCAACAATCACATTTCAGTGTTACCCCTGGAGATAAACCTTGCCCATGGCATTGCAGCTCCTGCTGTAACCAGCTAAAAATTAGTTATTGCAAATTAGGTCATCCAAGACCTTAATTAGATGATATACTTTTATTATCCAGTTAAAGGTCTCAAAAGATTGTCTGTTTCTCTCCCAGCTCTTCTCTGCTCTAGTTAAATAAAAGAAGCACACGAAGAAGAATGCATTTTTTTCATCTCATAACCATTTTTATTTTTTTTTTAAGAAGTAATTCAAAACTTTCTTCAATCTCCTCCTTTAGAACACTTTGTGGAGACAGTCATGACACGCAGATGTACTCTTGCTCCCTGAAGCATGAGTCCCACATCAGTGCCTTAGCATCTACACCTTCTCAGATGCCCATGTTTTCCCTTTCAAGAAACCACTGCAAAGTCACTTTTAAGCTTATTAACAGCCTTACAGTGGGTTGGCCCAAGTTTTACCATTTCCCTCATCCACTAGATGGTTTTTGGTCTATCTGAGGCACTCTTTTTCCTGCCCTTCCTCTGCCTTTCTCCACGGTGTTGCTACATGATATACATGGACATGGACCTCCTCCTATACTAACTCCTTATGGTTGTGAGAGCAGTTAATACATTAAATGTTAGGGAGAGCTCCTACTTGAAATGCATCCGCAAACCTTAGTCCTGGGCCGTATTTCTTATGCTTTTTTTTTTCAATTTTAATATATATTTTGGTTTCTGGCAGAGGGACAGGGAGCGAGTGTGGCGTGCAGCCTTTCCCAGACTGTGTAGCTTGGCACCAGAAAATAATTTCTTCAGAGTTCAAAACCTGTCAGGATGCTCTCTCGAAACCACTCCACATTTAAGACGTGTAACACTAAAATGTCACTTTTGGAGCCCAAACCGGAGTGCCTTCAGCTTTCTGATTGGCAGAAAACTGATGGTTAAGCTCCAGGGAATTTCGGCTGCAGCTGTAAACTTTCAAAAATACTTTGTACTGCAAAAAAACGATAGAGTGTGGTTTAAATGAACAATATGCCCTCTTCAGACCTCATCACTAGAAAGAACACGCTTTTGACTTCAGCATGAACACCCCGTGGGTTGAGTTTTTCATTGTTTTTTCACCTACACGAAACAAGTTAAGCAGTTTTTAGCTGGGTTTCTACCTGTCACAAAGAAAGGACTAGATCCAGACATCTCCTGGATGAGGATGAGATAATACAGATGCTCGTGCAGATGTTTGGATCCTCTTCTCCTAATGTTCTATGCAGGACAAATTTAACCTCCTGGTATGCCTCGCAGAAGACTAGATCACGGCCCTATTCCATCCCAGGGATCTTGGAGGAAGCCAAGTCTCTAGCTAATGTGTTTATGTGACATTCCAAGCTTGGCTCTCCTCCGCCCTCATGGGCCAAATCCTAATATGACCCAGTGCTCTCTCACATCCACTGGAGTTTTGCCTGAATAAAGTATAAGCTAAAACTGAGCAATGCCTCCAGGTTTCGGGCCAGCAATTCCATTTCACAAAACCTCATTGTATTGTAAAAAGATACATCGGCCTCAGCCCGCTGTGGGGTGGTTGTTTTGGGGGTTTTTGGGGTGTTTTGTTTTGTTTTGTTTTGAGTGATGATTCTTTAAAAGCTGAAACAGGAGAAGGGAAGTCTTCTCCTCCCACTCCTGGGACTACACCCTTCCCTGAACAAACCTATGCTCAGCAGGATCTGAATCCTCCCCAAACCAGTTATGTCTCCAGGGACCAGAGCTGGTTGGCATCATGCCCTACTGCAGTCAATAGATATTTCCTCAGGTTGCCAGGGGATGGATCAGTTCCTATTTATTTATAAACAACCCCCAGCTTTTCTTCTAGTTTTATTTTAATCGTTATCCTGATATTCTCTCCCTGCACTTCATTCAAACCCAAGAAATGACTAATGATTTTGTAGGAACAATCTTGACGATCAAAGCAGGAAGTGCTAAACAGTCCTGGAGAAGGAGATGACAGCTCTCCAGATGAAGAAAGGCTACTGGAAAAGCCTTGAGCACTGATTCATGGTGAGGGTTGCATGCCTTGGGTTTGCCTGTTGCCTCCATGGTGTCCACACTTGTATAGCCAGTTCTGGCCATATAGCTCATGGTTCCCTATATCAAAGCTCCCTGGACACCTACTGTTGCTGTAGGACATCTGGGCCTCTTTGTAGGGAATGGTGAGGAAATTTGCTGGAGTTCTCTCTGCCCCTTGCACAACACAACAATCCCAGTTCAAATTAGTGGAGACCCCATGCTGGAACTCACTGGCTGGATGATCTGCTCTTGGTTGTAAGGGGTAAATACTTGAGATGGCATCACCCCTTTGGATGGTCCATGGGTCTGTAGGCCAGGAAACATTGTGTGAGTGGAGATACACCTGACATGTTGGGTATAGTCCCATTCTGTGGTGTCTGTGTAGGACGATGTGCCCCCTTGCATGGGGGTCAGCTTCCCCTGAGGCTAGATGGGACACAGCTTTCTTGCTTTCTGAGCTCTTTCACCAGCAATCCTTGAACTAATTATGAGCCCAATGAAGACAAGAAACCAGCCAAATTAATCTTTGGTGTCAATCTCTTACACATACATTTTGGAGGTGCCGTTGAGTCTCTAATCACAGCACTCCAGTGCTTTAATTGTGCCTTCTGCTTTTGAAACGCATTACAGCCAAATGACTGAGTAATCATCACAATCCCATGAATGAGCTGGATAAGGAAAGACTGTGCACGGAGAAACTGAGAGAAAGAGAGACCACACAGCAAGCAGTGTGAGCCATGGGAGTAGAAACTGGGATTTCTCTTTCTCTCCTCGCAATCCCCAACGCTGTGCTACCCTGTATGATCTCACAAAAGAAGCATATTTTCCATCTGCAAGGAACTCTAACTGTATCAGCTAAGTGCAAATTAGCATGATCATTAGCCCCTCTTTGAATGAGACGGCTGCCAGGAAGCCCATGTGGATGTTTGAGGAAGAATTCCTAATGTCTGTGTGTCTGGAGGAGTATAAATTCCTCTATTCCCCTCCAGTAGCCTAATTAAATTTTACTCTGTTTATTAGAAGAGTTCAGTTGCTAGCTTAACATGAAATAAAATCTGCGTGGTTAAGGAGTCACAAGCAGTAAAGCTTAACAGCATGCTGCTAGAAATTTTCCTTTCCTATCAGCAACGATGAAATCCTCCAGTGTTAAATAAAGTGAAAGCAGGAGTCTGTTTAGATCCAGCAGCCAGGATCAAAACAGTGTCAGGGAAGGTGGGAAGGTGGGAAGAGGGGTATCATATCAAATGGGATCTGAAACAAGAGAATTACTGGAAAAGTTGTGGTTTTACCCACATAGCAGATTGGAGGAAACATCCTTCTTCATGGATCTTCACTGTAAATCAAGGATGGGAAAGATGCTCTTCCACTTGCAGAAATATTCTCCAGCTCTCCTCACCTCCTTCTGTAGACACAGCAGTATATCAGAAGCCAAGGGTCATAACGAGATGGAGTAATGTCTAGATTAAGTCTACCTGAACATCTTCAACAGATGTCCAGATCAAAGCCCTTCAAAGTTGTTGGCTTAGTGACATAAAATAGCCTCCAGGAGCAACTATATCCGTTGAACATTATTTTTTCTGAACTAATGCCTGGTCTTGACCTTGAAATAAAGATCCATTGAAGTCAACAAGGTGGCTGGGGTTAGGATCAGATCCTTGCATGAAAAATGCAGAGTACGATGATGAGCAGCTAAGAACCACCAAGATTTCTGAAGTTCAGAGTTTTCCTCTCTAGTTTCCAGATCTGTGATGACACTGAAATCCAGGCACACATCCCTCAGATCCTCCACATAACGTTTTAGGAACTGAAGTTTGAGGAACCAGAGAAGAAGACTTTGTTGGGAACAGCTGGCAGTGTGTCACACACCAAGGCATTAGCAACATGCAACAAGGAATTTTAATAATCTAATAATCTGATAAAGTAACCTTAATTACAAGGTAGGTTAGTCTTCTAGAGGACATCCCCTCCAAGAAGCAGCTGTGTCTAGTGTAGGTTTGAACCAGTGGTGGGCTCTGAGCCCAGGTTATTCTGCTGGTCGTGGTCATACAGCCACACACATGAAGAAGTCCTTCTTCCCATGGATAGTTTGGAAAGACATCAGGGCTCAGAGTCAGGGTGCAAATCTGGGGACAAGGTAGAAGGCCTGGTGTAAAAAGTAAGTTCTGGAGCCTGGAAAGGGGGAAAAAAAAAAAGCAAGCTCAGAGAATAAGGTTAGGAGTCAAGGGAAGGAGACGTGAAACCTAAACCCTTCCCAAAAAAGCAAAGGGATTTGTGTAACCCAAGGGACTAAAAGCACATTTTGGCCCATGGTCTGGTTTTCCTCAGCACGTGCCTAGCCACAAGAGTCCATGTGGTTCTTCTGTTTTCCCAAGTCTTTTGAAATATAGAGGCAAGAGTCTCGAATCCCTGTACTTCCCTGCATTCCTCAAGAAATTGGCCCACCAAGTAGCTGTAATTCAGGATACCACCATACACCCACGTGTAAGATTCCTTAACAACTATGCACATTTTTAGGCTCAAATATTTTAGAATTGTTTTCACTGTGCCTGAGCTGTAATTGGCTCAGTTTCCCAAGTGTTGGATCATCTAACTAGAGTGATTTTTGACTCAGAGCCCAGGCACCATATCAAAACATTTATCAATTAATCATAAAAAGTAACTAACATTGTTGTCCACCCAAGAAAAACTGTCACTTACAGACTCATGTATGTTATTCCTTATGAAAGAGCTGCTATATAGAAGTTGATTTCCTGCACAATCCAGGTGGAAAATCTGCTAAAGGCAGAGGTCAAATCTAGTTTAATTTTATACCCTTTGTTAAGAATGTTCTCTCTCTCTACAAAAAAAAAATCAAGAAAAAAAAATCCCACCCTCATGTTCCTTTCCAAGTTTTCTAAAGTTAATTCATGTGGAAGAAAAAAAGATTAGGATAAAATTTCAAATATTAAATTCAAATGCAGGATTAATGAGTTTTATTTCAAAGCCCCAGAGGTTGTCTGGAATTTAGGACATTTTTTTAGTAGCAGACACGACACATAGCCAGATGCAGTCGTGTTTTGGACCAGCTCAGCACAAATTTAGCACCTTGAAGGAGAAATTTGATGTCTGTTTGGTAAAGCAAACATTTCAACTTTTCCAAAATCCGTTGTCCAGAAAATATTAGTGTTGAATTGGATAAAAAAATGAATGTAAAATAACGTCGACTCGTTGCTCTAGCACATAGTAATTGCCACCCCATCACGACCACTAAGGGATGTAAGTCCTCTGCACCATGCAGCTTTTAATTTAAACATTTTAATTTTTAATTTTAATTGAAATATTTTTTAATAGGGTGAAGCAAGCCAGATTTCAAAAAAAATAAACCACAAATTAAACCTTTTTCTGAAGACAAATTCAAGACAGTCCTTGCAACACTCTGCGAGAAAGAGTTTTTTTCAACTTGTTTTTTTTTTGCAGCTTGGTTTTTTAGAGACCAGTAGGGACCAGCTTGGCAGATGTACAAGGACAATTCTTCTCACGCCCTTCCAGACAGCATGGCAAACCCATGAATGATGAGCTCCTTCACACCCGGTCCCCGAGGCAAAGGAGTTGTAGGCCAAACCCGTCCCTTCATTAAAAGATTTTTTTATCATCATAAAAATTAACAGCATTCAACTGCCTTCCCAAGTAGGGTTGCTCCCAAGAAGCACCAAATAACAGCAGAGTGTCAGGTCACCATTTGGTGACCAAAACAGGTCTCAATTCCTTCAACTGAGAGAGAAATTCTTGTTTTCAGTCAAGACTGCACTTTATTGGTGACTCAAGAAAGGCCAGGGATACCTGTAAGGTATATCCTGCAGATCTCAAGCAGGTTAGTTGGACCACAGTGTCTTTTGGACAGCCAAAAGTGTTCAGCATTGGCCTGATCATGCTCTGCTTGAAGTCAAAGAATAAAATCCCTGTTGAGCTCAATGAAAGAAGAAGGTGGCCAACATTGAGTTTAATGCTTTATACACCAGCACTGAAAACTTGATGGGAAAGGATGAAAACCTTGCAGTGAACACCTTCAAATCTTGGAATCTTGTCTTGAAAGATTCCAATTATAGCAAGAAGAAAACACTGGCGTTTCAGTTTCAGATTCTGGCTTTTCTTCAAATTGACATACCACAGTCTGTAAATAGAACCAAAACTGAAAAAAATCATTCTGTTTAAATCCCTTCATTGCCTTAGAAGTCCACCTCACCTATGGAGAATCAATGTAATTAGCTGTAACATGAACAGGTAATTAGGACCTAGTGACAGGCAAGCTTTAGATAAACTGTTCCATTTAGAAAAGCTCTCACAAATGTTTCTTACTGATTTCTCTTTGAGCTGAAAATCCTACAAGAACGTTTCCCTTTCTTCCCTCCTGCCTTGCCCAGTATAGAATGAAAAAAAGTCCATGGAAATAACCTTGTCTCAGAGTATTTCTGTTTATGGCCCACATCAGAATCAGTAAATGTGATTGCACACACAAAATCTTTATGCAAAGTAACAAAGGTACATAAAAAACCTCTTTCATTTATTTGGTTTTGGACAGGATGGGAAAAGAGGGGTGTAAATGTCAGGACTTTTAGATTATGACCGTGTTGAGCTATTCTGAAAGAGCTGAACCATCACCAGAGAAAGGGAAAAACAAGAAACAAAGCAGTGGTAGCTGCAGTAACTGCAACAGGATTTTGTTTATGGGAGGCTAGTGCCTCTTTTGGGTCTTTCTCACCTCTGAACATTTTCTGACATTTTCTCAGCCTTTTAAGATGGAAAAAATCTTAAAAGTCCAAAATTTCACCAAAATTTAGTGAAGACTTAGTGTCTTAACAGCCAGCCATGTTATGTGGTATCAGTGGCACAAGTCTCTCTTTCACTTTGGATACACTAAGAAATGTTTTATTGTACAATTTTAATATACAGTCTTGTACAATTTGGCCCAAAATTCGACCCCAAATCAGTTGCATCACTCTGACTTACCATCCAAGTTCAGCTAAACCTGCTCCTCAGCCAAGGGAAACGTGATCCAAAGGAAAAGAGCAATAGCTGAAACTTATCTGATGCACCAACAGGATGTGACTCCTACACAGCATCTTCCTTTTTTTAGGGACATATACTCTTAACACAATACAAGTATTGGGCTGTGCTCCCAACTGGGCTGTATGAGTACCTCCTAAGGCTGCTTAGCTGAAGAGATTTGATGGTTTTCCATTCTTGGCCTGGTTTCAGTGTGAAATATTCCCACAGTCACATGCTCGTTTACACAGAGAACAAAGAGGGAAGCATCCCAGTGACCAGAAAACAGCCACTCACGAGCCAAACCCAGGAGCAGGTGGAAGCCTGCTCGGTGACCAGTTGCTCCACACCTGGCACAGAAGCTTGGGGATTTCATCCATGGTGCCACGAGGATTTATGGGCACTCCATCTGTCATCGCATCGAGGAAAAAAAAAAAGAAAGAAAAAGAAAGAAAACAGCAACAAGAATAAAATGGAGATTTTTATGGGCCTAGGAGGAGCTAACCTGGAAACACTGCTGGCACAAAAAGAGCTGTTCAGCAGCCAATGGCACTGTGATGCTGCCACAATTCTGTTTACTCAAACGTGGCCATCCTTGTGGTAAAATCTCCACCCTCCTGGTCCCCAGCCTGGTGAACGTCCTCGTTGTCCTCTGGTTGGTGGAACACAAGCACCGCTGTGATTGCCATGCTGACAGCTTTATTGCCTCCCTGACCTTGCTATTTTTAAAGAAACAGGTTATCTCAGTGATGTAAACAGGTCTTCCTCATGCAGTTATGTCATCCCTGCTGCAGGGATGCTCCTCACTCGCTTGTCCTGTCAAGTCAGCTGTTTCAGGAGCTGGTGGCACTGGTTCTACAGAAAGCTGCCTTGACAGATGAAGTGATTTTGTTTGCCCCAAATCACTCAGGAAATACAGTTTTAGAGTTATTCTTCAAACCTGCTTTGCCCAAATTGCAAGAAAAAGTTAAACTACCCATATTCTGACAGTCAAATAAAGAACATCAGTGCATCCTGGCTGGGGGATGAGGGGAGATGTTTACAGGCTGGATTGACCATTCAGTTAAACGTGTGCTCTTGTTAGAAGTGAGAAAATGCAAGGACAAGTTTTATTGCATGAATGATTCTCTGGATTAAATGCAATAAGCAGGCAAATGACAAAAATGGCATTGTAAAAAAGTGACAGTGGCCGCCTAGTTTGAACGTGCTCAGTAAAAATTGAGAGTGGATGGATTGGCTGGATGTTTAACTGGGGAAAATAAAATATTTCAACTGGCTGAGAGATACAAATTTATTAAAGACTTAATGTCTAGATTATCTTTCCTGGGGCAGAGATGGACAGGGTTTCAGGAAATGTTAGAAGTTTGGGTTAAACTGGGAAAGCACTTAATGATTTAGTCACTGTTTATCCAAGATTGTCTCTGTGTAAACTATTTACTCAGAAGGATATGAATAAACTGGAAAATGTCAGTCTCTGATTCTAAAATTCCTGCCTCCAGTCCTAATTCCATAAGCAAAGTACCCACAGCAAAGGTTAGACCAGCTCCACAGGAGCCCTTTCTTCAGCTCCCATGAAAACAGAACATCTTCACTTTAAACTGGAATGAGGAAACTAAAAGAGAAAAGGAATCAAATTCTTTTTGAACTAATGCAATCTGAACATGGCCCAAGTATCAAAACTGCTCTGAATCATTTCACCAATCTCTATTCTTGTCGATCCCAGTGGCAAGAAAGTTGTGAAACCCTATGACAAAACTGCCTGGAAAATTTTCTTGGAGTCTCTAAGGCTGCAGAAAACCTTGAGGGACATGCATTGAAGGAAGCAGTGTCCTCTCCTTCCTACTCCACTGCTACTTCTTAGCCCTTGGGAATGGAATTGGGGCTTATGGGTCACTAAACACCTATGTTCCCTTTCAAGGTGATGGGTGATGGAGGTAGGTGGATCTGACACCTCTAGGGAGCAGCCAGTGGGTGTAAGCTGCACATAGACACAGTTCCCATAACGTCAGAGCAAGGAGAGGTGGATTAGAGTGAAAATGCTGTTCAGTTGCTCTTCTACTTTGAAGGAATTCAGATAAGCAAATTGAAAATGATGTCATGGCTCCCACAGGACACTGCAAAACGCTGCCATTTGTCCAGCCAGAGGACAACTCTTATTAGCATGATATAACACAGTAGTTGGGAACTCAATAGAAAAAACAAAACTGGAATTTAATAAAAAAAAACCCACCATGTTTAGCTTTTAACTCATTGCCCTTAACACGCAGAGCTACTGTAAGTGTCTTAACATGAAAACTCTGAAGACCAAAGAATTAAAGTAAATGCAATCAGCAGATTACTAAATACCAATGGGAAATTTAGAGCTATGGAGGAAAATCCCAGAGCATTAAAGGATTTGCCACTTGGCATTGATGAGAAGCAAATCTTTGGATTTCCATTTCTCTCCTTAATTAGTAATTGAGGTTTATTTTAGTCTAAACTAAGTCACAAAAGATAACACACCCTGAAAGAAAATAGAGAGCGGTGCAATAAACTTCATAAAATGTCTTATTAAAAAATAATAAGGAAAAAAAAAGAATAGATTCAAATGGAAAATCAATTTCAAGTACTTCCTTTTGTTTTCTTGTCTTCCCACCCATGCTCAGCTCTTTTCTAATAACATTCAGCTCTTTGCTAGAGGGTGTTAACAAAGATAGCATTTTAAACTCAAAAGGGAGGCTCCCTTTTAGAAGGGACATTTTAGGAGTGTTCTTGCTCCTTCACAGCTTGGGTTTTGAAAGTTTGCTGTCTCCTTGCCCAGTTCCCACAGGCCTTCACTGGAAGTAGGAGCTAAAATGGATGATCTGTGCTTCTACACGGCTGCAGCTCTGAAAAAAACAGAAGGGTCAAGTGGAGTGTTTTTTATACCCTTTGGGATAGGGAAAGCAGATAAGCGTCTTCTGGTTAACCAGGAGACCTCTAGGTTGGTTGTCTGATGTTTGCTCCAGTGGTGGTGGACTCCCAGGAGCTGGCTTTGCAGGAGCATCCCAGTTTGATGGGCTGGAGCATCCCAGTTTACAGGGCTGGAGCGTGCCCAGCTCCTGAGACGCACCAGGAATTTGGTGCCTGATTCCCTGAGCTGTGATACAGCCTCTCAGTGCAGAATTCCAACCAAAGCTCTTGCTGTGGCTTCAAGTAAAGCTGGGAAATAGAAGCAGCTTGCTTCAGAACAGGAAAAGAAAAAGAGCCTGTGAGTAAAATCTGAAGAAATACATAATAAAGAGCCCAATCCCAGACAATCCATGTGCTTCAGCAAGAAGGAAGCTGAAGTACCATCTCCTTACTGTCACCCACTCTCTGCTTTCTTGTCTTCCCTGGTGAGCCCAAAAACTTATTTGGTTCCCAAGAATTTTACTATGGAGTGAGCTGTGTGTGATTCCTGGGCTGAGGCTGAGAAGTGATGTCCAGGCACGATGGAGTAATGAAAGGGTGACATGCTGGTGAGGCTACAGCAGGGAAAGTAGACCCATTTAAGGAGAAAGATTTTAGGAAGATGCCCTGTCTGTGTAGGTATGGGCTCAGTGTACCAAGACAAACATCAAGGCACCTCTGAGCTGCTTGCTTCTTTGTCTTCTGTGGTCAGAGGAAAGCAGGACATAGGACTGGAAAGGACCTCTTGAATTCCCTGCTGTATCTCCTTCTGTGGCAGGTACTAGAACAAGTAATTCCCCTCATATACTCACTAAACTCCCTTAAAAAACAAGAGATTTATTTACTTGCCCTGTCTTTCCTTCCTGCTGCAGCTGCACGAGAGCCTCATCTCAACATCTTCTACCGCTTTCTACTTGTGGAGACTGTTAGGAAAGATGATAGAGACATGAGGGAATCTTAGATAAAAGGATTAAGTACTCACAGCACAAAAGCCAAGGTCAGCAAGCTTTGTCCAAGAGTTAAAATACTCATAACAGCTTCATGTGTGCAACAACATAACCTCTTGATTTATCTGTTTAGCTTGGGATGTACCACGGAGAATGCTGCTGGGACCACTTCTCTGCTAACCCCAGCAGATAGAAGATCACCTTTTGCAGGAACCCAGCTTATTTAGCTCTGCTGCATTGCATCTGATGACTTCTTACCTTGGTCCTGAGTTGTCTGGAACCCAAAATGGATCACAGGATAACCACAGTTCCTTTGAGATCTTTTGTCTCCATTTGGAGGATGAGGTGGGACTGCTTGCTCTCTTCTGCCCATGGGAAGGGTTCCTTCCCTGGGAAGGTTGCCCAGGGCTGTGTCAGGCTGCCCAGGGCAGTGGTGGAGTCCACATCCCTGGAGGGGTTTCCAAGCCATGGAGATGTGGTGCTGAGGGACACGGGGCAGTGGGGACCTGGCAGTGCTGGGGAATGGTTGGACTTGATGATCTTAAATGTCTCTTCCAACCAGAATGATTCTATGATTCTGTGACTGCAAGGTTCAGGTCTACAGATGTGTCCCTTCAGCAACAGTTGCTTCATAGTCAGGGCTTTGAGTCAAATAAGCCCCAGCATTATACAGGTCCCTTAAGCTTATGAATCATTTAATGAGAAGAATTGCATCAAGTAGAGCCAATCACAGACATTTCAAAGTTGGTATTAAGGCATCAAAAATTGTTTATGGCTTTAAAATGTTGACTTTTTAAAAAAAAAAAAAAATCTATTTTGAATTAAATTTGTCTTGTAGTTTCCAGTTCCTTGGATTGAAAACTGAACACTTGATGCACATTGCCCAAGTATTCATTATCTGCTAAAAAAATTAGGGACGTGCATCTGAAAATGAACACTGAGTATAGTCATGTGATTGCAAGACCTGAGTCCTTAAGATAAATCATCAAATTCCATGGAAAGCAAAAGCACAAGTAAATTCCCTTTCAACTAGTTCATTGATGAAAAAAAAAAAAGGAAAACAAACCCCAAACCAAACCAAACAAAAACCCCCCACAACCTGTGTAATGAGTTACTTAACAAGTGGTGATATTTCAATTTATGGCCATTCATTGGATCCTTGTTCTCAAGGTGCACTCATTTCCAGGCATTGATGGATATCTGTCCATCTGAGCTAGCAGGCTTCTTTATCTCAGTCCTTGAGCAGCTCTTTAATGTATGTTGGATTTGTGACACCTCTGCTATCTCCAGGAGGAAAACTGCCCCAGGGGAATGTGATGGATGAGCCTGGCAAAGCCATGAACTGGGACAACATCTCTTGTCTTATGGGGTGCTTGGGGCTGGCTCAGAAAGCAGAGAGAAAGCAACTCCCTCACTTGTTTTTTTAATTTGTTAAAACAACAGCTCCATATTCCCAGGGGCAAATGTCAGGAATAATTGCATGCAAATTGAGCTGGAGTCCTGCTAAGGCACCCATTGCCACCCAAGGGCTCCTGAAGGGTTAATATGGAGGGCTCGCTGGAGTTCAGTTAATTTACAACTGGAGACCTTTATCATCTCACACTGACATCGAGGGCTCACATTTCACACTTAATTACTTGTTCAGCAATCACGCCTGGAAGAGATAGATGTGTTTCTGTGTTTAGCCCATGCAGCTGTGAATTGTTTATTTACTTATCGTCAGGCTGGGAATGGCTGTAATTTAAAGGTTCAGATCTCTGCTACCCTGAGCCGTGCAGGTCTTCCTTTAACCACTTCCATATTGCCCTGGTGGAATTTCATTGGAGATGCCCCACGTTCTCCCTCCTGTGCTGGGTAATGGGCCAGCAGGTGTTACTGGTTATTGCTGACTGGGAATACTTAGGCTAAGCAACGGCTGCCAAGTTCACAATCGTAAGGATGGATCCGTGGAGATAAATTTGGGAAGGTAAAAAGCAGGCTGAGGAGATGAAGTGAAATGAATTCCAGTCACTCAGCTTCTGGGGAAGGGCTCGATCCCTATCTCGGCGCTGGAGGAGCCGAATCACGGCGGCTTCAAACAGTGGCTCCCAGCAATTCGTAGGCCAAATGGTGTCATTACAATTTAAGCTGTCAAATGGTGACCAGATGGCTTTATCTTTCACACCAGAGGCCTAAGAAGTTGGGAGGTGTGACCTTTCCAACTTCCCAATCCACCTGCACAGTGCATGAGGTCTGTGAAACCCCCGTTCCTGGCACCGACACCCATCCTTGGCTTTGATAGCTTTTGAGCAGAGCTGTGGAAAATCAACAGCATCTTTTGTTTTTCCACAGGATTTCCAGGTTGCAGCACCTTCAAATGCCAAGATAGCAGCTACCAGCAACGTGGTTGGACTGTGTCACCACCCATGGGTGCAGAAGGCTGCTGGAGTCCAAAGAAGGGGGGATGCTCCCTGTTATCACCTTGGGGCACACACAGACCTCCCAAAACCTAGGAAAAAAAGGGTTGTGTAGGGCAAGGGAATCTCAGCTCAATAGCTGGCTGACAAAATACAACTCAGAAGGAAAATTAGAGAAACTCCCTTCCAAGAAGGAGTAGCCAAAACGATCTGTCCACCCAGGCATCACTAGCCCATGTGTTGTATGAGCTGTGATGTAAGAATGTCATATTGCAGCTATCCTTGTGATGGAGAAGAGGTTGCTGGTGGAAGCAGGCTTGACTCATCACCTAAAAAAAGCTTGAGGAGGGAGTCCCCGGGCAAATCCCAGCCCAGTTCCCCAGCAGACACCAGCTCCTGAGGTTAGGTGCCTGCTAGGGAGAACATCTTCCTAACCTGGCCCATCACCAGAGGCAGCTCTCTCCAGCCACTGGTAAAACCCAGCCTGGTTCCACACCAGCCAGACCCCACAGGAGAGCACATCACTTTGCAGCAGATCTCAGATTAGGGCAGTATTAAAAATAAAGGATTTGGGGTCAGAATTAACCCGGGTGAATTATGCCTGCGGGCAGGTGGAAGGGCTGACAGCTACCAGCAGAGTTTCTGCCTCGGGACTTTTGCAGGAGCCAACTGCTTTTGATTTAAAGAAAAGCCTTTCCTGTCCCACGTTCTTATGAGAAACACACATTTCTCCAAGTCCCAAGGTTATTTCTATCTCACAGACAAGGAGAAGGGGCTGCAAGCTGCCAGGGAGCATGGCATGGAAGGCTAATGCAAAGTGCTTCCTAATATTTTTTTTTTCTATTATCATCACTCCTGCTGCTGTCATAAATTCCCTAGCTCTGAAGATGGAACATCATTCAAATGGGTTCATCATAATATGTAACAAAACCCAGATCAGAACCTCCTGTTTTTGGAGAAGTGTAAGACATATTGTTGGGCATACACAAACAAACACAAACGTGGATAATTCCAGGGTGACCTGAATTTTCTCAGAAACAGAAATACAATCTCATGTGTCACTTCGGTGTAGTCAAAGAAAGAAGAAAAGAACCTAGATAGGTATAATTGAATTACACAAAATCCTGGAATTTGATGAAAGATAAAGTTACCGCTAATTTTCTTCTTTAAAAAGAAAAATAAATAAAAAAGAGAGAAGATGAAATTAAAATGTCAAAGGAGCAGTGAGCTGTTTAATTGAACATTCAGGTTCTGGGTGCGTTCACGGAGCGCATCCGTGTGTGCTCTGAAATCAAAACACTGCACGGCTGGAAAACCCCCCCGAAAGCAACTTTTGCAGCTCAGAAATGCTGCAAGATTTACAAAAAAAAGGAAAAAAAAAAAGAACACTCAGAAACATCTAGAAGCAAAAGCTGAGCCAGTAACAGTCCCTTACATCCAGGCATGCTGGGGCTGGATCCGTGCGGGTGCTACGAGCGAGTCCGACCCAGGGCGGCCACCTCTGCAGGGACCCACTGACACAGAAAATAGAGAGAAACTTTTGTTTCTTGCAGCATTTTGAGCTATTTTTCCTCCTTTTTTCTAGTTTTGCATCTGCCGACGTGGGGTTTGACGGCTGGTGACAGCGCCGGTGTTGAGTTTAGGAAAAATGGGAGTTTTTAGTGGGCTCTGAAAATATAACTTGATTTTGTCCCGATTTAGCAGACATAAAATGACAGAAGGTAACTATTGGCTATAAATAAACTTCCCAGGCTGTCAGAGGAATTATTGTCGTGCTGCAAATAACCTGGGAGCACAGAGATTAAAAGCAAAGGGTGCAAGGAGCTATTTTGAAGGCAAGCAGAGAGGAGAAGGGGAGAACCCCCCGTCTGCCAGCTCCCCAGCACTGCGGCTTCAATCCGGCTTCTCCCACCCTTCATGGGAAGCAAAAAAAGTTTGCTGAGAATCTGAAGGGAGCAGAGGAGGCAAAGTGGGGTGGGAAGGCTGTGCCAGGGCTCTGGTGGGTGCTGGCCCAGATGTGAGAAGCACAATGGGAGAGGGAGGACCCCGCATTGCCGTGACACCCACGTTATCTTTGCTCCACACACACAGAGCACTGGATATTGCAATCAAGCAGCTCAGAAATAATATCATTCTCAAATGTATTTTTTGCACGGGGTATTTGTAGCCCTGGAGAAGATGCATTTCTGCAGGAGATGCTTTTTTGGCTCCGGGACCCCAGGGCAGAGGGGGGATCGTGTATTCTGACAGTTGCTCATCACCGCCCCACATTTCAAAGAGATTTTATCTGCCTGGCATGGAAGATTTCCCCAACTGTTTATATTAAGAGCAGCTTTTGATGCCAGCAATGAATATTACTATATTACTGAAAGGAATCAAAAGCTAAAGTGCCTGCGTGTACAGTTAATCTATCCAAACAGAAAATGTTTCTTAAAAAATTACAGCACTATTTTTATAACAAACCTCAGCCAAACTCAAAACTGAATAAATATAATAAGTTCTTTTAAAACCAATTTATTTTTTTAATCATGGGCAAAAAAAAAAATACTTTCCTTGCTTTCATTCATCAGCTAATACTTCACTGGCCCCTATTTGAGCCCGGAGATTTGCCTGGGATGGGATTTCTGCTTCGGATTGAAACACCTCCTAAGGCTGGTGGGAAGGCGATGGGAGCACGTTAAGGTAGCATCACAGCCAGCCTGTGGTTTCTATCTCTTTTTAAACCATGAATAAGGCAAGAAAACACCTCAAAAGGGCCAGTAGTGATGGGAAAGGCAGCCACCCTAAAACCCTGATCCAACAGGAGCATGAAGACAGGCAGAACCATACAGAATCTCTGTAGGATTGAGTGAGGGCATCTGTTTCTCTATGCTCTGAAGACAGAAATATAGAGTTGACATCTTCATGTGATTAAAAACTGCCCTGATCAATCATCACCACAATTTTCATTAGGGTTGCTCATAGCAGAGTTTGACCCTTCCTTTTTTTTTTTCTTTTTCATATGTATTATCAATATTACTGTTTTATTTTAACTAGAAGGACGGCGCAGAACTTTTCCTGGAGTTGCTAAGCATTTCTTTAGACTTGCATCGCTGCCCAAGACCACAATTTGAATCTCTCAAGCCTCATCCCACGATCTTTTACCCCCCTAAATGCTGTGCCTGTTTGATTCTCTCACGAAGAGGAGTCTAACCAAACAATTTGCAGCGTGCAAGGACCCTAAACTGTAGCTTAAAAATTACTCGAGGAGACGGCAGTGGGTGATGAATAGAGTGGGGTAACCTGACCTCTGAGAGCTTACACATCCCCTTTCTGTTTGTTTGTTTGTTCTGCAGAACTTTCCAGGAGTTTCAGCTCCAATCAAACCTGGGGCCTTATCATGCTAGAAACACCCCCCCAAACGCTTTAATGACGAAAATTATGAAAATTCTTTAATCCCTATCACGCCAACAATTTGAGTAGGTGTTTTTTCTTTTTCAGAGGGGGATGATTCTAGTTGCAAGCTGTCAGAGAAAACTGGGGTTAAATTTCTTCCATCTGATTCTCTTTTATGAAAGAGAAATTGTGTTTGGGTGCCGTGCCGTTCCCTCAGCTTTTGGGCTGCTTACTCTGCTGCCCTGCTAAAAGGTCACAAGCAGGTAATGTATATTGAAATTTCCACAGACCAGGGTAAGCTCTGAGGTTGTTGACTTTGATATCAGTTTTCTTCTACCCAACTGGGGTTAAATTTCTTCCATCTGATTCTCTTTTATGAAAGAGAAATTGTGTTTGGGTGCCGTGCCGTTCCCTCAGCTTTTGGGCTGCTTACTCTGCTGCCCTGCTAAAAGGTCACAAGCAGGTAATGTATGTTGAAATTTCCACAGACCAGGGTAAGCTCTGAGGTTGTTGACTTTGATATCAATTTTCTTCTACCCGGGGGGGAAAAAAAAAGAAAGAAAAAAAAAAATCACTCTAGCCCCTCATTGATTTTTCATGGAAATTCACCAATTTCTCCTCGTTTAAGATCTAGTCTCTGATTTCGCCCTGATTATCATATCCCTCTGCCCCTCAGATGAAGCCCTGCTTTGTTTCAGCTCAGGATGGTGATAGCATTATTAATACACTGAGCACGGGGCAAAAATCCCACTTTGGTGGAACGTTGGTGCTGAATGACAGAGGTTCCTGGAGAAAAAGAATAACCAACCAACCACCCCAATAAACGCACCTTAATAAAAAGGAAAAATAAGGAAAGAAAAAGTTACACGAAGCTTGAAATGGAAACAAAAGGTGCCTGTGCCTTTGTGCAGAAGGTGCTAAGAAGCTCAGCGTGGCAGAATTAATCCCTGTTAGGGATTTGAATGCTCCTTTTGGAAATCACCCTTTGCCTGAGCTCTGTGTGTTTTGGTTTAGTCCAAACGGACGCGTCTCTGGCTTCAGCCCTTCTGCTCTTAGCTGCAGATTGAGACAAGGGCAGAAAAAGTCCTGCAGTTCTGCATCTTTAGGTAATACAAAACAAACTGATGGAACGAGCCACGTCACTTTAGGGTCCCCCCTCGACTCTGCAAGGGGTAAAAACGACCCTTAAACAAAGAAAATTTGGGTCATCGACGTGGTTAACTGGTGCAGAACAACGTTGCCATTGGACTCCCAAGAGTTAAAGCCACTTTTCTTCAGGTATATCGTTATAGATGTTGATAATAATTCACCCTCTTGGGCTCTTGCAGATGTCACAGGGATAGTATTTAAAATTTACATTTTAAAACGTATTTGGGAGACGAATGCTCAAGTTATTATAGTTGGAGTCTAGAAATTGAAGGCATTAAGCTGGATTTTTTTAGTTAATTGTTATTGACCCATATATTAAAGTAAAAATACTGTTTTGTGTCCCCTACATTAACAGGGAAAAAAAAAAGCTTCTAAAAACTTCAGTTGTCAAAATAGCCAGAGTATTCCCTCCCGTGAGAGCACAGGAGAGCAGCGTGGCTTATTAAAAGAAGTCCAACAAATCAGACTGGTAACATTTGCTCAGATAATTCAACCAGGGAAAGAAAGGTATGGTAAAGTAAGCAAAAGTGGGGAAAGGACAAAAAAAAGGATTTTACTATGAGAAAAATTAATAAAAAGATTTTTTTCCTAGATGAAACAAGATTTTTTTAAAAAAATCTATTTAGCAATTAATGTACATAGATATTTCATCATTCATATATATATATATCAAGCTATTATTTCTGATACAGTTTCGTGGTCATAACTGTGAGCAAATCTACAGTTCAGTCTTTGTGACTCAGGCTGTTTTAAAGCCATTCAGGGAAAGTCCTTCTTTAAACACAGTGGCTTGAGATTAAAAGAGAGATTTAATTCTTTAGAATGTTTTTCCTAAAACGACTATAAATGTGACATCTGCCCTTAAAAGTAAATGACAGCAAGAAGTCAGGGGAAAAACAAAACAAACCAAAACAAACAGTAAACAGTTTGGGATTGATTCTGCTCTTGCTAACCTCATTGTAAATAGGGGAGTGGTGCTTATTTAGTTAACGAGATTTCACCAGTGTAAATTAAATTAGGCTAATTATTTTGTGATTAAAATGATCTCTGTCTTCACAAAACAGGTTTATTTTTTTAACAAATAAAAGACTGTTTCAAATGTAAAAAAAAATCCCATTGGCATGAGATGTAAAAGCAGAACTCCCACGGACAGAACGTTACTGTGAGAGAAAATATTTCTCTTAATTGATTTAATTCCTCTTTTAGAATGCAAATGATTTTTATTCCTTAAAAGTGCCTCTATCATCTCTCAGCTCAAACCCAATTTGTGCTCTACACACCCCAAAAGCATTTTTCCTTTCTTTCCATCATGCTTTTACACAGCACCCAACACAACCACAACTTGGAAGCGTGTAAAATTCCTCCACCAATATGCGGGGCTACCCCACGAGCTCAGGGCTGAATTATCAGGTGGTTGAAGCTTTAGAAAACAGGAAAGGGTTGTGTATAATCTGTTAGACATTATGTTTGATTGTTATGGTTTGAAAGCCTTATATAGTAATTATTTTTCTAACACAGAAAGCAGAGACAACGTGCGCCGATTAGGGCAAGTGGGGCTTGATTTTCGTTCCTGATACAGAAACCTACCCGATAAAATTATTAAACTGCGTGTTGATAAAGTAAATTGTAATGTAAGTATAGAACAAGTGCTGAAAAGATAAATACGCTTCCAATTGCAAGGGAAATACCTGGCCCGGCAGCAGAAGCCCCGTTTTTCCCCTTGTTCTGCCAAACGAGCAATGCCACCTAATGGAGAGCCTGCACTTCGCACAGCCCGAGCAGCCGTTTCCCAAAGTCGTTTGGCTTTAACAGCTCTAAAAAAAAAAAAAAAAAAGCAACCCTTTACAAAGCAAGAGTTTCGATGGAAGAATAACAAAAATCCCGTAGCAAAGGCTGGATAAATATTTGCATTGCCTTGCTGGATGTCAACGCTTTGAGATGAGCGGCGTTGTCTCGACCCATCCCCGTCTCAGGGCTGGTGCACGTGGCCCCTAAAGCACAAGCCTTGGTTTTATGTGGGGTGCAGGGCTGATGTGGTGGCTCAGATTTATCATCTTCCCCGAAATCAACCATTCCTCTTAGGCAGAAAACTCAGAGAGTTGACCCGCTCGCCGAGCGCTGCGAAAATCCACTCGGCTGCTCTAATCCCTGCTCCAGACTCATGGTCCTGACACGCTTTCATCTTCCCATCCCTCACCCCCCCTTGCTCTAGCTCACCCCCCCAGGCACACCCCGATTTTGCCTGCAGGCAAGCATCACTGCTGGCAAATCCATCCGTGGTTATGTGTCCACTCGTATCTATAAATACAAGGGTGAATTATGCTGCACTCTCACTACTCCAGCAAACCACCTTTGACCAATTTTTCAGCCTGACTCTCAAACCAGGCCCTAATTTGAAGACAATTTAAGATTCTCACCCTAGTTAAACACCCTTGAACATAAGACTGTCAGAAAGCAGCTTGGATTTTGCTCGTTGCAGCTGAACAAAGCACCATTCTCTGTGACTCTCCTGTATTTTCCTTTACGCTGTACCCAGGATTTTCCTCCAACTTATTTCTGTAGGGCCTGATCCAAAGCTCCCGCTGATTTCAGGAGGTTTGGGATAGAGCCCTGAGCTTCTTCAGCTCCTGACCTGCTGCAGCCAGGTCTGAAGTCAGTGCTAATTTGAATGATAAACATCTTGACACACAAAAAAATAGTTTAGAAAGGTGGTTGGGGGGAAAAGACAGTGATTTTCTATGAAGCATGCTATGCTTACATTAAAGTCTGCACTCTCACCATTACCTATATCAAGCATATTTTGGCATGGTATGGTTAGGGACAAAAATTAGCTATAAGAAAGATAAAGTCTTAAAAGCAACAGGATTAAAGGCAGCAGTTAAAACCAGTAAAACTGGAAGGAAAAAAAAAATGGTGCAAAGGGTAGCTCTGCTGCTCTCAAAAAAAATTAAAAAAAATCGAAATAATTGTAAAATAAACTCAGACAAACCCAATAACAGAAAAACCCGAAGCAAATAAAAGTGAGTGGAACAGATTTCCGTGTTTACTTTTCTTTCTGCTGTTGGATCCCTTGTCTTAGCCACAAGAACTGCAAGGATAGGACGCAAAATGGGAAATAAAAGACCGGAGGCGGGGGGGGAATTAAAAATTTTAAAAGCGATTTAAGGCGATGGATGCAAATCCAAAGGCTGCAGCCTGGGGAGCAGCAGCTTCCCCCCCCCTTGCCCAGGCTCTGCCCCAGGAGCCCGGCGGGTTTTTTTGCAAAGCAGAAGCTGGGAGCGGGGAAGGGGATGGTGCAAAAGCCACGCTCGGAAGGGAGGAAGAGGAAGAGGAGGAGGGTTTCGGGATGGGGAGAGGGAAGAGAAAAAGTCCAGTACATACAGCTCGATGAGTCCACC
>NW_008614298.1:0-2288 GCF_000691845.1 Merops nubicus | reverse complement strand
GGTCCAAAATGAAGAAAAATGGTGAAAAATCAAGATGGCCGCCACAAAAATCGGCTCCCGAAAAACGAGCCCCAAAAAAAGGAGGAAATGGCCCAAAACGGAGGGAATTAAAAGGAGGGTGTGGAAGGAGGGAAAGTGGGAAGAGGTTTTTGGGGAGAAATGTAAAAAAAATGGGGGGGAAATGGGAAGTTGAAGAGAAATGGGGCAAAATGAACCCAAATGGACCCAAAAATTTGGCCAAAATGTAAGAAAAATGTGACCCAAAATGTCGCCAAATTGACCCAAAAATCTGGCCAAAATAGATGAAGAATGTGACCTAAAATGTACCTAAATTAACCCAAAAATCTGGCCAAAATGTAGAGAAGAATGTGCCCCAAAATGTACCCAAATTGAAACCAAAATAGAAGAAAAATGTGCCCCAAGATGTACCCAAATTGACCCCAAAATCTGACCAAAATAGAAGAAAAATGTGACCCAAAATGTACCCAAATTGACCCCAAAATCTGGCCAAAATAGAAGAAAAAATGTGCCCCAAAATGTACCCAAATTGACCCCAAAATCTGGCCAAAATAGAAGAAAAAATGTGCCCCAAAATGTACCCAAATTGACCCCAAAATCTGGCCAAAATAGAAGAAAAAATGTGCCCCAAAATGTACCCAAATTGACCCCAAAATCTGGCCAAAATAGAAGAAAAAATGTGCCCCAAAATGTACCCAAATTGACCCCAAAATCTGGCCAAAATAGAAGAAAAAATGTGCCCCAAAATGTACCCAAATTGACCCCAAAATCTGGCCAAAATAGAAGAAAAAATGTGCCCCAAAATGTACCCAAATTGACCCCAAAATCTGGCCAAAATAGAAGAAAAAATGTGCCCCAAAATGTACCCAAATTGACCCCAAAATCTGGCCAAAATGTAATAAAAATGTGACCCAAAATGTACCCAAATTAACCCCAAAATCTGACCAAAATGTAAGAAAAATGTGACCCAAAATCTGCCCAAAAATCTGTCTAAAATCTAAGAAAAAAAGCGCTCCCCTATTGCCCCAAAATCTGACCCAAATTTAAGAAAAACGCGCCCCACAATCTAAGAAACTTTTTGGATTTGAATCTGGAAGATTTTGGGGTAATTTTGGGGGGATTTAGGGTGATTTTGGGGTTATTTTGGGTGTTTTTCCTCCTCTCAGGCCTGGAGGGCTGCGGCCTGTTCCCTGCTGCGGCCCCTCGTGTCTCCCTGTACCCCCTCAGCTCCATTTTGGGGTGAATTGCAGGTTATTTTCTGTTATTTTGGTCAGATTCTGAGTTATTTCCCTGCGGCCTGTCCCCCACTGCAGCCCCTCCTGTACCCCCTCAGCTCCATTTTGGGGTGAATTCCGGGTTATTTTGTGTTATTTTGGTCAGATTCTGAGTTATTCTGTGCTCATTTTTGATATTTTAGCCTTTTTTGGGGTTATTTTGGTCTTTTTTTGGGTTATTTTGGCCCATTTTGGCCATTTCACCATCTCCTCCACACCACAAGGCCCTGCGGCCTGTCCTCTGCTACAGCCCCTCCTGTACTCCCTCAGCTCCATTTTGGGGTGAATTCCGGGTTATTTTGTGTTATTTTGGTCAGATTCTGAGTTATTCTGTGCTCATTTTTGATATTTTAGCCTTTTTTGGGGTTATTTTGGGTTATTTTGGCCCATTTTGGCCATTTCACCATCTCCTCCACACCACAAGGCCCTGCGGCCTGTCCTCTGCTACAGCCCCTCCTGTACTCCCTCAGCTCCATTTTGGGGTGAATTCCGGGTTATTTTGTGTTATTTTGGTCAGATTCTGAGTTATTCTGTGCTCATTTTTGATATTTTAGCCTTTTTTGGGGTTATTTTGGTCTTTTTTTGGGTTATTTTGGCCCATTTTGGCTGTTTCTCCATCTCCTCGCACACCACGAGGCCTGCGGCCTACAGCACCAGGCCCTGCGGCCTGTCCCCCACTGCAGCCCCGCCTGTACCCCCTCAGCTCCATTTTGGGGTGAATTCCGGGTTATTTTGTGTTATTTTGGTCAGATTCTGAGTTATTCTGTGCTCATTTTTGATATTTTAGCCTTTTTTGGGGTTATTTTGGTCTTTTTTTGGGTTATTTTGGCCCATTTTGGCTGTTTCTCCATCTCCTCGCACACCACGAGGCCTGCGGCCTACAGCACCAGGCCCTGCGGCCTGTCCCCCACTGCAGCCCCGCCTGTACCCCCTCAGCTCCATTTTGGGGTGAATTCCGGGTTATTTTGTGTTATTTTGGTCAGATTCTGAGTTATT